>NC_057809.1:613086656-613361982 GCF_018294505.1 Triticum aestivum
GTAAATAAAGTTAGCAAGATGTTGCAATCGTCAACCATGTGTATTGACTCTGCTTTGAAGCAAATAAATGGTATAACAGAATATTTTGAGAAGTATAGAGATGATGGGTTTTCTTCAAGTTTGACCATCGCCAGAGGTATTGCGACTGAAATGGGAATTGATCCCGTCTTTCCAATGAAACGTTGTGCTAAGAGGAAGAAACAGTTTGGTGAAAGTGATTGTCAAGAAGAAATTCTAGAAGCTGAGAAGGCTTTTCGTGTTAATTTTTTTTGTTTTGGTTGATATGGTGATCACTTCTTTGAAGGATAGGTTTAAAGAACTAATGGTGTTCAAAGATATCTTTGGATTTTTATTGAGCTTGGGCACCCTGAAGTCATTAAGTGATAATGAACTTGAACAGTGTTGCACAAAATTTGCAGAAACATTCTCTCTTGATGGTTCATTTGATGTAGAGGTATATGATCTTATTTCTGAATTGAAGACTATGAGATTCACTTTGCCAAATGACGTAATGTCTGCCATGGAGATTTTTAGGCATGTCAGAGAAATTGATTGTTATCTGAATATCTTCATTGCTTATCGCATCTTATTTACTGTGCCTGTGACGGTCGCATCGCCTGAAGGAAGCTTTTCAAAGCTGAAATTGTTGAAGAATTATTTTGAGGTCAACAATGACTCAAGAGAGGTTAAATGGTTTGGCTACATTATGCATCGAGAAGAAATTATTGGATGAGATTAACATCAACCCCATCATAAGCGACTTTGCATCGAGGAATGTTAGAAGAAAATTTTAAGGTAATATGTATAAATTATTTGATACACACACTGATTTTGAATGCATTGGAGTGTTATTGCTAAATATTCATACATACATACACGTTTTTTACTACTATGATGTGTTTATAAGGGCCCCAGATTTTAGGTTCGCTTCGGGCCCACAAAATCTCAGGACCGGCCCTGTGCGAGCATGCCAACAGTTTGGGTGCATCCTCTCCTTCATCCACCTCCAGTTCAGTTTTCCGTCGACGCTCATCTTCACCAGCATTGGCCTGCTGCTCATCAGTAGCAACTGAAAGAATATTGTGAGATCTCTGTGAATATTGGATGATCTTGTACCATGAAGAAGCTTCCCAAGCACATACGATGCCACGGTGCATGGTGGCTTTTTGTGCTCTACATTTTGTATTGATAAGAAAGAAAGTTGGATGGTATATATGCATTGCAATTTCGTCTGCTGACCCATGTGGGAAATTAAAGAGCATGCATGCATTCCACCCTGAGTGACGTGTGGCTCGGCTCCTGGCCCAACATGCCATCCTCATAATGCAGTCCATGTGCACCCTTGGTCCAACATTCGTGCATGCCATCCTCGCATAAGATACAAGCCATCTGAAATTCTATCTGCACAAGCTACTACGAGAATAGACAGACCACTTAGTTTAATTACTAGTTACCAAAAAGGCTTTCGTCTCGCTTTATATATAAAGCAACGATCAACAACAATCCGGTATAAACACACGCCACCACGACACACGCACACACTCAAGGCAAGATACATAGGCGCTGATCGCAGCAACACTACCCCAAGCACTACAATAGTAGCCGGGTCCTCGAATATGAACATGTCATCGCGAAGAGATGAAGCCGCATACGATGAACCGTGGGCTCCAAGACGGTGCCTTCAGGAAGGATACGACACCAGAGCGCCGCTATTGTCCGACCCGAGAGTCATAGTTTCCCCTGGAGCAACACGACAGGAAATGATGGCCACGACGACGCCTTCAGGAAGGGAATGAGCTTCGCCGCCGCCGGTCCGTCCGTAGATAGAACATGTTTTCACCCCGCCCAATACTCACCGCCACCGGCCACACCCCAGTGACCATGCCGCCCACACGGCCATGGTTACCGGGCAGGACCAAGCCACGGGTTTTGCCCAAGAGCACCGTGACGCCACCCCAGCATCCAAGACCTCAACGCCACCTCACCCGCCACCCACCGCTACCCCAACCAAAGGGACGAGTGAAAAGGCCCTGCCTTCAGCACCCCCGAGTTGCCCCCAGCGTCAAGGCCTAATAGGCCGGCCAAAACTGGCCTCCATCGGCCCGACCTGCTGCCGGGCGCGAGACGAGTCCGGTCCTGTTGCCGGGCACGAGACGAGTGCGGTCTTGCTGCCCGGGCGCGAGACGAGTCCGGTCCTGCTGCCGGGCGCGAGACAAGCTCGGTCCTGCTGTCGGGCGCGAGACGAGCAATGGACCGCGACTAGGAGAGGGCCAACCCTTCGATGATGGTAGCGCTGAAACGACAAGGAGAGGAATCGAAGGTCGACAAGGGCACTCACCGACCGGCCGACGCCGAAGAAGTCCAGCCGCCGCCGTGAAACAACCCAGACCACCACCATCAGCCACCATCACGCTGGGACCCCGGGGGACAGCCCCGAGCCGCCCACCGGCGGCCATGGGCCAGATCTGAGCTGATTTGACCGGCAACACCGTCTCCTGCTGCAGCTGTGACGCGCCACCAAGGTCCATGGCCATAGCCACGACCCTATTAGGCCGCAGCCCACCCCCGCGCTGGCCCCAGGCTAGGCCGCGCCCGCCACCCAGCCACCCCGACGAAAGCTCAGATCTGACAGAGAAATCGCCCGCCCCCGCATCACCTCCAAAGAAGCAACGCCCGCAGAGCATGCCGGCCCCCACATCGCCCAACAGCCCTCCACGCCGCCTCCGCCAGCTTCCCAAGTCGCCGAAGAGACTGCCGGCGCCCCGCCGCTGTGCCCTGCCCAACGCCGCGCCACCGCACGAGGGGGGCGCCCCACGACGACCCTGTCTCGCAGGAGGGAAGACCAGGGGCCCGCCGCCGCTGCAGCCGGCCGGGCTTTGCCCGACGGCGTGCCCTGGCGGCGGCGAGGAGGAGAGGGTGAAGCTGGCGGCGGCGGCGTTAGGTCCCCCCCACCCACCCACCCTTGCGGGAGCGGGTCGGGCGAGAGCGTTCTCCAAAGAATAGATTGTCGACGCCACTCTTAATTACTAGTTAAGATTCAGACTTGTCAATTACAACGTTTATAATTTCACAAAGTTCTTTCCTAGCTCGAGCTTCACGGTCCCTTCTATCTAGACGGTTGGTTCGTTTTGGGATATGTGCAGCTCAGAACGTCATGAGACATGCATCTGATCACTTCACGTGGCAGGAAGAGCCGTCCTGCGCCTAATGAGCCAGGACACATGACATATCGTGTCATCAACAGTACCACAAGCCACTGTTCATTGATTGAGATAGCACAGCTTTTCTGACATCGCAGACCAAGAATCTCACATGCAGTTCCCAACCCATGACCACTGGTTCCTCACCCGGAAATGTTTCTACCTCCCATGTGAAGAAGGGAGAGAGAGGAGAGGGAGTATTTTTTTTCTAATCCCATGTGTGTGAGAGAGAGGGCAAATGGCCGCATAGAGAGAACATATTCATCTCGTTATAAAAGAGGCTGGGAGAGAAGAGAGAATAAATAATGGTGTATTCCATGAGAGAGAGAGAGAGAGAGAGAGCAGTGGTTAAAGTCTTGTGGAGGAGAGAGTAGCTGTGAAAGAGCCGAGAGAATGAAAGAGATTCACGTGCCCGCTCCCTTCAGCAGGACTGCGGGACTTGACATATCTATGTGAACAGTAGCCTAGGAGGCATATCACTCCGCAGGCGGTGTATTAGGCATTGATCCACCTAACATGCAGATCTCGAGTCAAGTTTGAGCGGCCATGATACAAAGTACCGTGGAGCTCGGCCTACAAAAAAACTGCTCTCTTATAATTTTGATTATTGAGTGCAGCCGAGGTAGATGATTTCGTGCAGATCTTCTACAACCTATAAGGAGTACTAATTAAAAATTATCCATAGTATAGCTACATATAAGTAAATAAAAGTTGGATCCTCTCACAGGTACGCATACATCATCCATCTGATTTCATATGCATCCAGCTAGCGGATAAACAGGCAGGCCGGTAAAAGAAACTACATAATAATTGTTCATCATTGCACAATTGGGCTTGATCCAGCACCTCATGAACCATGGCAAAGTTGCAACTATTCAACAATGCATACGTATGCTCTATCTTTATCTCGATTCTTCCTTCCCTCCAAAGGAGTTACAAGCTTCTGGGTGGATCACAATCACCAACCGTTATGGCAATACAATGGACAATAGGGTAGTTTAGCTGATGGAAGCGCATCCACGTAGCATAGGCGGTAAGGGAATCCGGCGTGGACGCCATAAGTAAAATGGCCATCTGCGAGCTGCGGTCCTAGATATTGCATCCTTGAGGTCTTGAAATGGTATGCCACCACTTGGCGGTCGTCATACACATGGTGCAGGAGCACGATGTCCTTGTGGGGATGTAATCCCAAGATCCCGTAGTCCCCATGCTCCCAGCCCTCGGCACTTTCATCTGGGTCGAAGAAATTGTCATCGTCCGAGTCCCAGGAGTACTCAAAGTCTTCTTGGCACATGGATTCATCTTCTTCATCGAGGGCGATGGGGAATTCCTCCAACGAGTACCCATGGCCCTCTTCGCTTTTGAATTCATCATCTTCATCTTCATGTACATCTCCTCTATCACCATGAGAATCATCATTATCAGCAGCACCGGTTGTGCCAATTTTCTCTTCATCTTCGTCATCATGGATGCCTCCTTCTTCATCGTCCTCATCATGGATGCCTTCTTCTTCATCGTCCTCATAATGGATGCCTTTTTCATTGCCCTCATCGTCGCCATCAAAATCATCAGTCGTATCATTTTGGCTGATTTTGGCCACCCCCCTCAGGTTCGAACAAGCTTAATGCATGCATGTTTCCGAATGCCTTCCACTGTACTGCTGTAGGCTCCCAATGGTGTTCAATTTTAAGATACGAACCAAGGTCGGCCTCATGTGCTAGCATCCACCCCACCTGGCAATCAGCTGATTCTTTTAGTGTCCATACTTGTAGTTGGAATCTGTCGAGCGCCACATAGTGAACTCCTTTGTCGTAGCTCGCTAAGACGGACGTGTGGGGCATCTTAGAACCTATATATTGCTTTTCAACATAAGGTTTCCCGGGCAGCTAAGCCATGTCGTACGCCCCATCTAAGTTGTGCAAGATCATAATCAGGGGCGGTGCCAGAAATGTTGTCTTGTGTAGTCACTTTGAAATTGTGTAGTCAAATATATGAATTTATACAAATTTGTTCCAATATTTCTACATCTATATGCTAGTTTCACAAAAAAGCTGGGTAGTCAATTGACTACCCAGCTTGTACGTGGCTTCGCCACTGATTATAATGATGTTGTTCCAGCAATGGACCCCGAGTAAATGGCACCGGCGGTCCGAGAACTTGCGCTGCGGGTGCACTTAAGTCACGCTACTTGCAAACCTGAAAAACCCGTCATCGAACTTGCATTACGGGTGCAGATAGGTCACACAGGTCATCTGAACCGGCCAGCTGCCCGATTTTCTCCCTCTAACGGTCAAGCACGATAAATTTGTTCATGACTTTAAAAATATATGTGATTCGTGACTTTAAAAAAATGTTCGTAAATGATAAATTTGACAACTATTTGTTCACGACTTTAAAAAAATGTTAGCGAAAGTTCAAAAAAAAACTGTGATCCACGACTTTAAAAAAAATGTTCGCGAATGATAAATTAAAATATTTATTAAAAATAATTGTGATTCGTGACTTTAAAAAAGGTCTAGGAATGAAAAATTTTAAAATATTTTTGAATGATAAATTTAAAAATGTTCATGAATGATTAATTTGAAATTTGTTTGTTCACCACTTTAGAAAAATGGTCGAGAACGATAAATTTGAAAAATAGTTTTGATTCGCAAACATTTATTTAAAGTTGTGAACATTAAAAAATATTGTGATTCATGACTTTAAAAAAAGTTCATGAAATTAAAAAATATTTGTGATTCGTGACTTTAAAAAAATGTCCACGAACAAAAAATATGAAAATGCTTGCGAACCATAAATTTGAAAATCTTCTTGAATGATTAATTTGAAACCTATTTCTTCATGACTTTAGAAAAATCGAGGACGGTAAATTTGAAAAATATTTGTGATTCACGAACATTTTTTTAAGTTGTGATCATTTAAAAAAATATTTGTGATTCACGACTTTAAAAAAAGTTCACGAACGATAAATTAAAAAATATTTACTACAAATATTTGTGATTCGTGACTTTTAATAAATGTCCATGAACGAAAATTTTGAAAATGTTTGTGAATAATAAATTTGAAAATGTTCATGAACGATTAATTTGAAAACTATTTGTTCACGACTTTAAAAAATGTTCGCGAATGGTAATATTGAAAAATATTTGTGATTTGCGAACATTTTCTTTAAGTTGTGAACATTTCAAAAAAATTGTGATTCGCGACTTTAAAAAAATGATCTCGAATGATAAATTAGAAAATATTTATTAAAAATATTTGTGATTTGTGACTTTAAAAAAAGTCCAGGAATGAAAAATTTGAAATGTGACCTATCTGCACCCGCAACGCAAGGTCTATGACGGGTTTTTCTTGAAAATAGAGCAGCTAGCCGGTTCAGATGGCATATGTGACCTATCTGCATCCGCAATGCAAGTTTGATGACGGGTTTTCCTGGTTTAGAAGTACCATGACTTAAGTGCATCCGCAGTGCAAATTCTGGGACCGCCAGTGCCATTTACTCAGCGACCCCTGCCAGTACTCAGCCGACTTTCATACCCGCTCATGCATACGGTGTGGCGCAGTCACCATGTCATACAGATGCCCAGGAGCGCAACGCCCCGGTACAAACTCCCGGCTCGCCCATTGACCGGTGGATGAAGAGAACACCAACACAGAAATCACCTTATCTCTTGGCTTCTCGGCCCGTCCCACATTAAAGCTTGTATATTCTTGAGTCTTTTCAGGGAGGCTGAATACCTCATGGTGCGGCGACACGGCCGGGTCGAAGGCGAGACACATGCCCTTTCTGAACTGCCACGACCCCTTGTTCGACTGTGGTGGCAGGGGAGCCAATCGCGCCGTCGCCGGGTTGCGGACGAAATAACTCCCCTTCTTGAATAGGAGGAGGTCGTTGCAGTGATCGACCACGGAGGCCCAGCCGTGCCGAACCAGCGGAAGCCGGAAAACAGGACTGCCACGAGCTTCACGACGGCATTCCGAACGCGCCGGCAACGATGGGGCGAAAAAGGATGATTTATAGTGGCAGTTGAAGTTTTTTGTGAAGATCCCCGGGAAGGAGCCCCGGGGGAAGAAGTGGGGGAAGAGGAGGTTGTGGCCGTCGACGATAGCGTGCCATGCGCGGCAGACACGGCGAGACCTGACGAGGGAGCGGCACGGGAGTCGACGGAGGATGTGGAGGAGCACCTCGTAGGGGAAGCAGATGCCGTTGCCGTCGCCGTCGGCTCCTTCCATCGGGGCTGGCGGCGATCAACTCCGGCTAGTTTATGATGGAGTGGAGGGGTCAATGGGGAGCGAGGAAAGTAGAGGCTTAGAGCATTTCCAGTCGCGCCCCCAACAAGGCCCCTCAGGCCACTTTTCGGCCGCTGGTGCCGAAAAATCGGCCCAGTCGCGCCCCAAAGGGCCGTTTTCGCCGGCGGACCCAACACGAACCCGGCTCGCTGGGGGGCGCTCGGGGGCGCCGGGCAAATCGTTTTTGGCGCCAAAGAGCTGCGGGCCCTCCTCGTTAGGGACTCGTCTCTCTTCTCGCCGCTTCGTCATCCTCATCGCCTCGTTTCGCGCGGCGAATCAATACCAAAGTTGCCGTGCCGGTCAGCCTGCGCCATTGATGCCTCACGGGCGGCGCAGTGAAGACCGGACGACGCGCGTCCCTCGTCCGCCACGCGTACACACGACGGCACGCATACGGACGGCGCCTCGGCCTATATAAGACGCGCCCCAGCGCGCCGGAGGAGGAGACTCGCACTCTCTCGCCGTTGCCGTTCCTCCCTCTCCTCTCTCTCGCCGTCTCTAGTTCATCACCCATGGCCGAGCGCTTCCCAGGCGACGGTGCGGCGGCGAACGGCTTCGGCCGCCGCCATCTTCACGAAGATGAAGCTCGGCTCCTCTACGAGGCCGAGTACCCGGTCCCGCCGGACATGCGGGTGCCCGGGGCGTGGAGGATCAGCGCCGGCGGGGTCCCGGTGCCACCACCGCCCACCCGGGCGGCGAGGCGTGCGGAGATCCCGCGCATCCGCACCTCGCTGCCGCAGGCAGCGAGGGAAAGGCCCCGGTACGTCCCCGACAGCCCTCTGTGGGAGGCCTACTTCCATCGCCGCCACGCCGAGCAGCTCGAGGCCACCAACGGCGTCGTGCCCTCCGGGAGGCTCAACGCCGACGGGCGCCTTCGATGGTGGGGCGTGCCAGAACGCACGCTGGAGAACGTCCTCAAGTACATCGAGGGTGGCAATACGCCGCGGCTGGAGTACCTCGCTCCCCCGTCCTTCTCCCGCCGGCGTGGGAGCTCGTGGACGCCAAGGCGCATGGACCCGGGGGCGTCCTCCTCTTCGTCCGGCGGCTCTACCTGCCTTCGCCCCGTCAAGCCGGAGCCCCAGGACACGCCGGTCGGCCACTGCACCCGTAGCTCCGGCGTCCGCATCGCCGACTCCACCCCCCTCTGGCCGCCTCGTCCTCGTCAGGCCGAAGCCGGAGCCCGGTCTCCCTGCGGAGTACGAGGAGATAGCCCGGCGCGGCATCTCCGACGAGGACGCCCTACGGTGGGCGCGGGACGACTACCTCCGCGAGGAGACGGTCCGGCAATGCTGGGCCCTGGAGGAGATCGCCACCCGCAGGCGTGGGCGCGAGGATGAGCACGGCGTCGTCATCCTCGACAGCTCCAACGACGAGGACGCTCCGGACTGTCCAACCCGCCGCACCAACCAGGGGAGGGGTGCAGCAGGGACGGCGGCCGCGGAGGAGGTGACGACGACGACGGCGGCGGTGGCGGCAACTACACGCAGTTCTACCGCCTCCTCGGCATGTAGAGCAAGGGCGGCAGGCGGCGAGGAGCGACGAGCGAGACGGCAGGCCTAGTAGTTTTTTTTCTTTTTTGTAAAATATTTTTAAATATGCATGAACTCGCTGAAGTTTGCTTGAATTTGCGCCGTGTTTATGCTGAATTTAATTTTTTTTAAATGTGGGCGCCGCGACTGGGAGGTATTACGCCCCAGCATATGGTTTTGCGCCGGTGCGCCTCTTTTTAGCGCCTCCTGAGGGGCGAACAGGGGATTGGGATTCCATTGCTGTCATTTTATATGTATATAGTTACAATTATTTACCCTCCTAATGTGCTTATGATGTAGCACCCGGTGGATCTTTAGCTAGCGTGTATCATCTTACGGCTGGAGATGCTTTTAGGTGGCGGCGATCGATCAAGTCTGACCCGGAGGCTTAGGTGACCCGGAGTTGTGGTGGCTATGTAGATGAAATCCGTACGTAGTCGATCGACTCTAGGTCGAATCGTCCATCGATCGATCTGGAGTCTGACCCGGAGCCGCGTAACGTGTTCAAGTCAACATCCGGTGAGAACTTCTACTCTCGTTTGCACTCCGTACGTGCGTTCTTTTATTTCATGATGATGAATATAAATAAGGAAAAAGTCCATTTTAAACCTTAAATTTGTAGAGGTTGGACGAAATGAACCCTCAAATCGAAATCCCGGTCGATTGCATCCTAAACTATACAATCCCGGTCTAAATCAAACCCTGACATTGTTTCAACTGGGATTCGTCTGGTAGGCCGGCCCGTTAGAGTTTTTTTTCGTTCAAACACAAAAATTCCAAAGGGCGCATACCGGGGCAGATCCTATTTGACGCCCGCAGGCGTCAAAAAGACGTGGCTTCGCTGAAGCCTGCACACCCGACGCCTCATTTGGGCATCCCACGGTCGTGATGATTTTTCTTCTTTTTCCTGTTTCTTTCATTTCTTTTTTCTGTTTCTGTTTCTATTTCTTTTCTTTTCTTTTTCCTATTTTTTATTTTGTTTCTTTTTCGTGTATTATTACCAGTTCATTGCATATTTATGTTCAGCGTATATTAAAGAAAATGTTCAACATCTTTAAGAAAATGTTCATTGTGTATTTTAAAATTGTTCGACATATATTCACAAGAATGTTCAATGCATATTTAAACTTTGTTCAGTGTATATCATAAAAATATTCAATGCGTATTTAAATATTTGTTCAGCGTATATAAAAAATGTTCAGTGTGTATTTAGAAACTGTTCAACATATATCACAAAATGTGCAGTGTATATTTAAAAGTGTTCATCATTTGAAATTTCAAAAATTTTGTTCATGTTTTCAATAAATGTTGATGTTTTTAAAAGTTTGATAAATCTCTAAATTTGTTCACGATTTTCAAACGTTATTAACATTTTTTTAAGGAAAACCATTCGTTTTTCCCAAGAAATTTTGAAAAGTTTGAAAAAAGAAACGGATCTGCCGTTGTACATAGTAGTTTTGCTTATCAGGTGATGTAAGTTACTTCTTAAAGTCAGGCGCCCCTAATTTAACACTAGAAGACGTCAGGTCTGTTGGTTTGGAAGATGTATGCACTAGCGGCAGATCGCGAGTTCGAGCTTTGCTCGTGAAACAATTTTCATGCGCCTGGATTTTTTAATATCCATTGAACATTTTCTTAATGCACAATGAACATTTTGGGAAAACTATGAATATACGTGTTGAACAATTTGCGAATATGCATTGAACATTTGTAATATACGTTGAACAATTTTCGAATACACATTAAAAAATTGTGTAATATACACTGAACAAATTGTTTAATATCCATTGAACATTTTCTTAATGCACAATGAACATTTTGGGAAAACTATGAATATACGTGTTGAACAATTTGCGAATATGCATTGAACATTTGTAATATACGTTGAACAATTTTCGAATACACATTAAAAAATTGTGTAATATACACTGAACAAATTGTTTAATATCCATTGAACATTTTCTTAATGCACAATGAACATTTTGGGAAAACTATGAATATACGTGTTGAACAATTTGCGAATATGCATTGAACATTTGTAATATACGTTGAACAATTTTCGAATACACATTAAAAAATTGTGTAATATACACTGAACAAATTTTAAAAACATAGGGTACAATTTATATTCATTGAAACAATTTTCAAGCGAAAAAATTTCATGCGCCTGGATTTTTTAATATCCATTGAACATTTTCTTAATGCACAATGAACATTTTGGGAAAACTATGAATATACGTGTTGAACAATTTGCGAATATGCATTGAACATTTGTAATATACGTTGAACAATTTTCGAATACACATTAAAAATTTGTGTAATATACACTGAACAAATTTTAAAAACATAAGGTACAATTTGTATTCATTGAGAAATTTTTAATATACAATGAACATTTTATAATGCATGATGAACTTTTTTGTAATATACCGTGAACATTCCTAAATATACAATGAACATTTTGTAACACTATAGGGAAAAAGAAACAGTAAAAATTAAAAAATAAATCATATAAAAGGAAAAAAGGAAAAGATTATAAATATAAATATAAAAAAATAAAAATAAAAAGGAAAAGAAAAAGAACCAGGAAAGAAAAACCGAAAAAAAACAAATAACAAACGAAAAAACTGAAGCAACAACACGCAGCACGGGCTGCCGCGAACTGGGCCGGCCCACCTGTGGGCGTTTCCTCCCCAATCCCAGTCATTCTTTGCCACATCAGCAATCCCTGTTTGGAAAAGAGGTAATATCACTGGTGGTGTCTAAACTTGCCCTGGATGTTCACTTTGGTGCCTCAACTTGTAAAATACATGTAATGAGTGCTAAAACTTGGCAATTTGGTTCAACTACGGTGCCAAACACGTTTGTCTACGGATTCGCTGCTGACTGGGCTTGACAGCGTGGCGTGGGGCCCCTTGTCAGCCACTGGAGAGGCGTGCCCATTGTCTTTTTTCCAGAAAACACCCTCGCTTTAATATTTCTCACGGAAAAGCCCCTGGCTCGGCGGGACAGAGTCGACCGCACTGGATACTGAATATAGTGTTAAGTACATAGTAGTAGGCCAACTCATCAGTTGTCTTTGACTGTCCCACTGGCTACTAGCACAAGACTTGCACACCCAGGTCCTGGGTTCGAATCTCAGGACACCCTTTTTTGGAATTTTTTGTAACATGTTCAGTTTGTGAACAATATAATCACTAGAATTTGACAGCATCAGAACTGCATATTTTTTGCAACATGTTCAGTTTGTGAACAATATAATCACTGGAATTTAACAACATCATAAACTGTTCTCCAGTAACACATAAACTTATAAATTCTGACATCATGAGAAACTAATCATCAGTAACAAGTTGCACTGAATTTTAACGGCAAGAAAGAATTTTAACAGCAAGAATGACAGCACATTCATATAACACTTCAAGACTAGAATCTGACAGTACATGAACACTGGAGCTATAAAACATCTTAAGTGCAGTACGTGTAAACTGACATGTTCATTACATCAAAAGAGGCCTCTAAACAAATAGACCAAGTTCATTCCATAAAGTTCAGTCATGAACTTCTGCATCCACGATGGGCATCTACATGTGCATGAAGTCATCATCCCACTCGTCCCCTCCTGGTGCATTTTGCGTGATTGGCTCTTCCTCTGCTGCCACATGTGACCTATCTGAATCAGGTCCAAACATCAAGTTCCAAAATTCAGCCCCTGGTCCAGTCCTTCCTCCATTGTCATATAGAGTTCCTCTTCCACCATTTCCTCTTCCAGTTCCTCCTGTTGCACCTCCTCCTCTTGTCCTTCCATTTCCTGCAAGCATGACAATTGAGAAAATTAGAACTGATAACAAATGACAACAATTTCATTCTTGCCGACTTGTAGATTTAAACAAAAATTACACCTCTTGTAGCATTTCCCCTCCCACCTCCTGTAGCATTTCTCCTCCCACCTCCTGTAGCATTTCCTCTACCACCTCCTCTAGCTTGCCTCTTCCTGCCTCCTGTATTATCACTTGTTTGGTGGCTGGATTGAGGCACATCCTCCGGAATATCTTCAGTAACACCCCTCCTCCTATCTCTTCCACTTGCCATAGCAGTTGTCACTCTTGGTGGAGGAATGCTAGCTCTGGCTTGTGTAACAAATGAAGATTCAGGAAGAGGACCATGGTCCATGACTGGTTGATATGACATCCTCTCCTGTATATTGCAAACAATGTTTGAGGGTAGAGTTGAATATAAAGAGGCCTCAAATATAAACATAGCAGGTTCATAAGTTTACCATTTGCTGCATGAGGTAAACCATTGATCCTGGTGTTTGAGATGGATCCATAGATGGATGAACTGTGTGTGGCATGATGTTCTGCAAATATAACAATTAGCAATTGCGCAATTGATAAACTTTTGTCACCATATGTAGCAGGACATATTTAACTTACTGAAATTATGGATGGATCATCAAACTCCTCTTCTGAATCATCATCTGTAACTACTGGGGCCTCTCTATTTGTTTCTGCCCACTTTTTATGACCTTTCTTATTGTGATTTGCTGCTCCACAAACAGAACAGTGCATGGTTACACCATGTTTAGTTAGTTTCTTGCCCCCTTCCTTGTCAAGCTTCTCTTCTGGATCTTTCTTTCTATTTCTCCTTGGTCTACCCATCACCTTGGTGTACACAGGTGGGTACACGTCCACTCCTTCCATATTTGTCCAATGCTCTTGGTCTCTCATGGGCTTGATATTGAAACTATAAGCTTTTTTGTAAGTAGCTACTGAGTAGCATTCGTGCACCAGGCTCTCGGGATCTATCCTCTCCTCTCTAGCACAAGCTATGGCATGATGACATGGAATCCCAGACAGCTCCCATCTTTTGCAGTCACAACTCTCACAGTTCAAATCAACAATGTATGAATGGTTCATTGATGACACCTTGAAAACTTTCTGACCAGCCGCTTGAACCATGCAGAAAGCAGCCCATTCAGTAAATTTGTCAAGCTTCTTCTGTATTTTTGGGCACAGTCTTTTACCCCATTTTCTATCAGTGGCCACCTCCTTCTGCTTGTTGTACATCCTTTAGGCTTGCCAGAAACCACTCCCAACTGCTAGTTGACTCCACTTCCACAATGCCAAATGCTATGGGGAAGATACAGTCATTTGGGTCAATACCTACAACTGTGAGTAGATTTCCTTTATATCTGGTCTTTAAGTGACATCCATCAATAAAAATTATTGGCCTGCAACCATTAAGCCATCCTCTCTTGCATGCATCCAATGACCAATACAATGTGGAGAAGTGCTCTTTTATCTCTTTTGTCTTCTCATCTTCTATTTCCTTTGTACATAGGAAAAACTTGCTACCAGGATTGCTTTTCCTTAACTCCTCTCCATAATCCCACAACTGCATGTACTGGTTATCATCGTCCCCCCTTATCTCCTTCACCGAGGATCTTCTAGCTCTTCCCAATTTGCTCCTGGTTGGTATGAGGTTGTACTCTGTTTGCACCTTCTCTGAAAATTTCTTCAATGGCATCTTCTCATTGTCCCTGAACTCGTCTTTGAATTTTCTGGTGAGAAACGGAGCTGTCAATCCCTTGAGATTCCAGGCTTTAGTACAAGTGTGCTCGTCACAGTACTTTTTAATAACAAAACTGGATGTTCTGTTGTCCTTGCTTGCCATGAGATACCACGGGCACTCACCACTGCACACAGCTATTATTTTCTTGGATGTGTTCCTTGTCTTCTTCACTTGAACTCTATTTCTAATGCTATACGATGTAATAGCATGTCTCAGCTCCTGCACATTACCAAAAACCTGTCCAAGCTTGAAAATAGGGTTATTCAAATCAGTTTCTGGATTAAATCCCTTGAAGTGGTACTTCAACTTCTCCCTTTGTTCATTGGACAAATGTAAGTGTGAATCATCTAGAGCATCCTCTGCTAACTCTGCTTCATAGTCACAAGCTGTGTCCTTCTCTCTATGATCATCCACTTCTTTGTCAACATTTTTTACATAGAGATCGTCATCCCCATCTTCTATGTCATAGTCACTATCATAGAAATCCTCATCTGTCTCTGATTCAGCTGCATTTACTCCATCTTGTTCCTCCAATTCTTCATCAGCACAACCTGAGGATGAACCTTCCCCAAATAACCTCCTAGACCTCCTCTTATTTGGCACACTTCTCTCCTCGGGACAGCTATATTGCTCTTTTCCCTTGCTTTCTTTTCCTGGAGTAATGACCTTTGAAAGTACAGGAACTCCATCAAGTAAAATATCATCTCTGAGAGCACTGTCAAGTCTCTCTCCATGGTCTACAATCAATAACAAGTTCTTGTGCTCTGTAGTTGCTGCTATCATTGCAAGGATATCTGCATCACATGTCAAATTTCTTAGCCCATCAACCAATGTCTTTCCAGGTTGACACCAGTACACATCAAGCTTCAAACAATCTCTGTCATAACCTAGCTGCTGCAAAAAGTCATCAATCCATAACAAGGACCATGTATCACTCTCACAGTTGTCAAACCATGCAACTTCATAATCCATGTAGGTGTTGTTGTTGTCAGTTCCACAAAAGAAACCTTTGTGATGTATCTCAACCGAGAAAAGACCATCAAAAGCATCTGAAATTAAAATTCAGTTGAGGAGCTGTAAGATAATTTTAGTTAAGAATAATACATTTTCAACAGTATGCAACACTTCATAATACAGTACAAATAGTTCACTCAAACTAAATTCAGTTTGAGTGGAGTTCAAAAAAAAAATGCAGCAATGTTGTTTGGGTACTTGCCAGCAATGTTGATCTCCTACTACATTAATTCTATAATTTTATTTCCAACAGTATGCAGCACTGCTGGCCTGCATTTGTTCAAAAATTCAGTTCAACTACTATCCACATGTTCAGTTAAGGTACTGTAGAAAGATTCAGATAGAGCTACTGTCAAAATATTCAGAGAACCCACTGTCCAAAATTTCAGCAAACGTACTTTCTTTTTCAGATAACCTAATCCTTCTAACACAAGCAAATATTAAGTAATGTTGATATGCCCTCACTTCAGATTCTTCTTCGTCACCAAAATTAGCCAAATAAAGACACTTCTTACCCGACCAAACCTTCTCATATAAAACCCAGTTTGAAAAGCCTGCAAGTCATTGCGCATAGGGGTTTTAACTGATAATCATCTACAAAGCATCAGTGCACACCAGAAACTTAGAAATTGCAGGCTTTTAACAGAAGGCGAAATCAATCTTAACCCTACCGCGAACAGGGGAAAGCTGGGTCGAGAAAGGCGAGGCGGTTCTCACCATAAGGAGGGGCTGCATCTCCAGGAGCACGCCGGCGGGGCTCCGCCATCCTCGCCGGCGACGATCAATGCGATCGCCACGATCCACGGGGGCGGCGCCTTCCCACAATCAGAAGGGAGAGACAGAGGAGGAGGAGCGCTCGAGGCAGACGAACAAGCATGTACTGATTTGCCAGATGCAATGATACAGGAGGTGATATGGAAAAAGTTGTGCGGGGTTCCCTGTCCCGCCGAGCCAGGAGCTTTTCTGAGCGGGAAACATTAGTCCAAGGGTTATTTCGGAAAAAGGCCAACGGCGGCACGGGCACACGCCTCTCCAGTGGCTGACAAGGGGCCCCACGCCACGCTGTCAAGCCCAGTCAGCAGCAAATCCGTAGACAAACGTGTTTGGCACCGTATTTGAACCAAATTGCCAAGTTTTAGCACTCATTACGTATATTTTACAAGTTGAGGCACCAAAGTGAACATCCGGGGCAAGTTTAGACACCACCGGTGATATTACCTCTTTGGAAAATGACCCGAAGGTTTGATTTAGACCGGGATTGCAGAGTTCAGGGTGCAATCGACCGGGATTTTGATTTGAGGGTTTGTTTCGCCCGACCTCTACAAATTCAAGGTTTAAAATAAACTTTTTCCTATAAATAACTAACCAAAACGTCCGTTCAATATTTTTTGGAAAAACTGACAAAGTGTTTATTCTGTTACACAGTCAACAACCAATCAACTGACGGAGGTGGCATATGTATACACGATACGGTGCAAAATTTCAGTGACATATTTGGGAGATAGGGAAATCCGAAAGGCATATGAGGATACACGCAGATTTTCAATGACATGTATGGAATTCATCCCAATATTAAGTAGGGAAAAAAATGAGACGAACACATTGTACCTTGCTAGCCAAACCCAGCCAGACAGACAGACTCTGCGTTGTGCTTGGATTCCTACGAGGTCTTGATTGTGCTAGGCCTCTTTCAATGAACGGGTGCTTAGATAAGGTGATAAGCACATTATAATGTTTAGCAACCAAAGGCCCCAATGCATAGATACTTAATGTGTTGTAGCTAACCTTCCTTGTCTGTTACGTCGCTATCACTTCTCCATTGTGCAAACGCAACAGGAAGATGATGAGTAGGCGATCAAGGAAGCATAGCTATCAGCGAGCTGCGGTAGAAGGCGAGCTGCGCAGAGGAGCGAGGGCATGCTGTGGGAGGAGGAGATCCGTTGGTCAGCAACGGGTGAGGAAGGGGAGATGGAGGGGATTGATGGGAGGCCAGCGCTTCTCTCCCGTTGGGAGGGAGCGAACGATCGTCGATGGACGCGAGCAAGGCATGACGAGCTTCCACAAAACGGACCCGATTCGAGGGGGGATCTTCTTCAGTTATGGAGAATCTGATTATCAGTTTACACTCCATCTGTTCCGTAATGTAGTGCATACAGATTCAGTTATGGATCGAGCACGTCGTAGCCTCGTAGGGGAAGCAGATGCCGTTGCCGTCGCTGTTGGTCACGTCCATATCGGCGGTGCAGATCGATCAAGTTGGGGAAGGCGCCGTTGGATGGACCGATGGAGAGCAACGAAGAGGAGTACCACATGATCGGTGGCGATCGATCGGATCGACTTTGTATATAGGTAGATCAAGTCCGTCCGTTTCGTAGTCGAGTATGACTGGCGTCGATCGACTCCGAGCCAGCGTCATGTACGTAGGCGGCTACAGGCAAGTTTTGGTGTTTGTGTCCGTGTGTGGTAGATGTGGAGCTTTCCTTCCTTCTGGCGTGTTGGCTCTCCATCACAGCACCGGACGCCGTCGGCGATGCTTCACTGCAGCGCCAGTGCTCCCTCCATCCATTGCACCATATACATGATAATCTAAGTAGAGTTAGGATTTTTGGAGTGCAAGGGGATGGGTTGGTTCTTGTAGCACGCTTGTAGCAGTTCATGTCCATGACCAGTATAGCTGCAGTTAGTCCGTCCTTGTACTGCTTATATATACCCTAACTCCACACTTGAATGAATTAGGCTTCAACTGCCAAATAACTGAGCATTTTCTACTTGTGCAGATATACAGTAGACAGTTACATAATCTTTTCCCCGCAAAAAAAAGGCAAATTTTAACATGGTCCCTCTTACCTCCTCTTTTTACATGTGAGGTAAGAAGGTAAGAGTTAATCAAGCCATTCATTAATGAGATCAACGGCTAAGATCTATTTTATACTCTTACCTCTCATGTGAAAAGAGGGGGTAAGAGGGACCATGTTAAAACTGCTCAAAAAAAACAATTACATAATCTTTTCATTTCTGTGTAGTTTCCTCTTCTGCTGTTTTTTTGTGCGCGCATCATATGCCAGTTGTACTCAAAGTGACGGTGTACAGTCCCCAGTATATTACTTATGAACTTAGATCATCCAGTTCGTTGTGGGACATGGTTCTATCCTATTACACTTTTGGTTGCTGACTTTATTCAGTTCTTGGACTGGTTAGTGCTCTCCTAGTGATTATATTTTTTGCTTGGACACATAACTTGTTCTGTTATGATGGAATCTGTCTATTCTATCTCGTTGCTAAGATCTGGATGTTTGAAAAAGCGAAACAAGAGGTGTTAAGTTGCATTTTTGTTTGCCTCATGTTCTGCAAACCTACGGAGAACCAAAAATGAGCAGCAGTTCTGAACTAGTATTAGCCATGACTGACCTGATAATAATAACATGTACTCCCTCTGTAAAGAAATACTCCCTCCGTCCGGAAATATTTGTGACCAAAATAGATAAAAGGGGACGTATGATGTATCTAGACGTATTTTAGTTTTAGATACATCCTTTTTTATTCATTTTGATGACAAGTATTTTCGAACGAAGGGAGTATAAACGATCTTATATTTCTTTAAAGAGGGCGTACTTATGTGCCCTGTCAGCAACTAACCCTCAACAGACTGTATTTCCATGCTACTCCTAGTCCTGATTAACGCATGCATGCACGGCAAGTATGATATGTAGTACAAGCGACGAGAGTAGAACTAATTAATTAGCCATAACTATATAATATTAAAACCTATCAGAACCATGCATATATATGTCATATGCAATTATGCATCCAGCTAACAAACAGGCAGAACGAATCAGAATTAACCATTGCCCTCTTATCCATCGACTGAACTCAAAACCATAGCAAAGCTGCAACGCATCCAAAGATACTTACGCACACTCTATCTTGATCACGCTTCATCTTCCTTTCCAAAAGTGTTACACGCTACTGGTCGGATCACACCCCACTATAACAACACCATCCACGGCAGGGTATTTTAGTTGACGGAAGCACATCCACGTAGCACGGGCGATAAGGGAATGCAGCGTGGACGCCGTCATCACGACCACGTACAAGCCACCATCCTAAATATTGCATCCTCGAGGTCTTGAAATGGTATGCTACGATCTGGTTAAACACTTGATTGAGCAGAAGCACCACATCCTTGTGCTGGTGTAGTCCCAGAATCCTGTAATCATTTGCAGGCTCCTCCTCCTCGAGGTGGACGGCACTTTCATCAGGGTCGATGAAGTTGTCCTCGTCTGAGTCCCAGGAGTACTCAAAGCCCACTTCGCTTTTGAGTTTGTCGTCTTCATCGAGATCGATGGAAAAGTCCTTTGAGGAAACTTTAGAGCCATCTTCTCTTATGAATTCACCATCTTCATATTCATGTGCATCTCCTCTATCATTGTCAGACTTGTCGTCAACATCATTGGTTCTGCCATCAAAGTCATCAACCTCATGGATGTCTTCTTCTTCATCGTCATCACTGTCTCTATCCACGTCATCTTTCATGTTGCTCTGGACATCCTCCTGATCCTCCTCGTCATATATAGTCTCCTTCATTTTACAGGGTTCGTACAAGCTAACTAATGTTCTCCTGTTTTCGACCACTGGTAGAAAAAAGCCCTTTAGTCCCGGTTCGCAACAGCCTTTAGTCCCGGCTGTGCAACCGGGACTAAATAAGCGCGACTAAAGACCCCCCCCCCCTTTAGCCGCGGCTCTTACGGACCGCGACAAAAGCCTTTAGTCCCGGTTCTTGTGGCTGACCGGGACCAAAGGCCCACCACGTGGGCGCCCGTGGTCCGTCGGGGCCGAGGACCTTTAGTCCCGGCTCTCGTGGCCAACCGGGACTAAAGGCCTCCTCCGCAGGTTTAGGGTTTTAGCCCCCCTAAACCTGGTTTCTTTTTAATTTGTAGTGTTTTATTTGTTTTATATTTTATTTTGTGTTTTATTTTATTTTGGATGAAGTTTCAGTACACATATTCTACGCTTCTATATACATGCATATGAAATTTCAAACAAGAAGAATTCAAGAGGAATATATAATATATATTCAATCTCGGGTGACCATATACAACTTCGAACAAGTTTCCATACACAATTAGGATGGATGACCATATACAACTTCGAACAAGTTTCAACCTCGGGTATGCATATAAATTTCTTCGTCCTCGGTATAGTGTTGTCCTTTAGGATTGATGACTTCCCTCATGAAAAATCCTGCTAATTCTTCTTGAATTGGTCGGAAGCGAGCTTCTGGACTAAGCCTCCTCCGCAAGTTATCCGTCGCGTTCCGCACGCTAGCTGATGCCTTCCGCTCAGTGGTTTGTCTCCGGATGTTCTCACAAACATAGTATCCACATAGATCGGTCCCCGATGGCTGCTGATCCACATTAACTAACTTTCTGAAATCTAGCTCATGTTTGAATTCACCGACAGTTTCTTCTGAGAACCGTCTCCAAACCCTACAGGGCAAAGAAAATTAAATGAATAAGGGATTTATTAGTTAGTTGATATTAGGAAATGAAGAGACCGATCGATATAGAGCTCAAATGATTGAAAATAATTACTTTTGCAGCATTTTTCTCATGTCGGCCCAACGCTTTGGATCCGAATCCTTAGAGTCCATGATTAGAACTGTGGAGGTGTGAAGTTCAATATTTAGCAGAATCCAGTGGAATCTGCGGACACGTTACATGCACAGTCATGCATAACTCATCGATTAGACATACCATGCATGGAGTAAACAAAATAGAATGGGCACAAGAGAGAAACACTCACCCAAAATGATAAGGAAATAGAATATGACTTTTGAGTTGATGCTTTTTAAGAAACTTGTACAGGTCTTTCTCCATGTCTTTGGGGTGATGTTCTAACACATGTCCATTAACGATATGTGGGTCAATGAACCCAACATCATGGATGTTTCTTATTTTGCATTCCCAAATCTTCAATCTGCATAATAGCGTACGCAACAATATAGTTAGGACAATATATATATATAGTGCAGGCAATGAAGAACGAGATGAGGTAGAAATAAATCACTTACAGAACGTAGCAACTCAGCATAGATTTGTCGAGGGCGCGCAGATTGAACAGCTGGAATAATTCACTCATATGAACTTCTACAGAGTACCGTTTGATGTGATGCTCATGTGTAACATCCGCATAAACATATTCTTTGTCGGCCCATGTTATGAATTGCTTGTACCAACGTAGCAGATTTCGCATTTGTGTTGGTAGACTATTTTCCTTCTCAGGCTCGACGAGAGGCCCCTTCCGCACATATTGGAATGCTATCTCACCTACAGGCGCCTCCTCAAGGCCTAAGAAGGCACGAACAGTCAAACCCATCTCGGACGCTTGTTTCATGGCAGCCGCTACAGTCAATCCAAGTGCTGCCGCAACTGCTATGATCTCGGGGTCCTCTTCCGGACCGGCTTTCACTATGAGCGGGGGGATCGATTGTTTCTTCTGCATCCCGAGCTGGTCAACTTGTTTCCCGCTTTTTTTACTTTCTTCCTCCTTCAATATTTTTGCTTGCCTACGAAGTTCATGTCCATAGTCGTCAGGCATATTCAGCTCGGCTTGGGACGGTGTCGTCAAAAAATCCTTAGCCCACTTCTTTTGCTTCTCAGTGAATACTTGCTTGGGCTCAGGCACTTTTTTCGCCTTCATATCCGCCTTCCATTTCTCATAATCAGTAGACGCGGCCAATGTGAGGTCAGCTTCACTAAGTTCCCCAGGCCTTGGGAGGAGAGGCTTCAGCGATGGCTCCGGTACCCTTGTGGTCTTAGGTACATAAGGGTCCGGGTTAATAGTCCAGGAGCAGGTTTCCTTGCTGTCCGCCTGCTTCTGCTTCTTTGCCGGAGGTGGATTGGGGGGCGTCGTACCCGCCGAAGGAGGATTGGGGGGCGTCGTACCCGCCGGAGGTTGTGGATCGGGGGACGGCGTCGAATGGCGTGAAGGAGGTGTAGGTGAACCACCACGACCACCACCACCGCCACCACCGCCACCACCACCACCACCATCGGAGGGGGGTGGACTTGCTAGCCTTGGCGCCTCGTCTGGAAACACTATGTACTTCTTTTTCCATAGAATGAACTGGCGCTTGACATCTCCAAGTCTGCTATCCCCTTCGGGTGTAGGTTTGTCAATCTCCAGGTCCTCAAACCCTTGGACTATGTCTTCCACCGTGACACAAGCATAGCCATATGGAATGGGGTTGTTGTGGTGGAGTGCTCCAGGTTTACAGGGTAAAGCACTGCCGCTAGCTACCTTCATGGAAATGTTCCCCACGGGATAATGCAGATCACAGTCTTTCATCTTCTTTACATCATCCACGGGGTAGTGAGGCTCCGGTGCACGAATCTCGATCATCGGTGCACTAGCACCAGGCGGGGCATCCGTGGAAGCCACGCTGCTTCTCCGCTGCTGGCTTCCGCAATCCGCTTCATGATCTTCATGCGGCCCTGCAGCCGATTTTTCTTTCAATAGTTCATGCACGCTCTGCTTCAACTCATGGAGTTCCGATGCAAACTTCGTCATAAGATCTGCATCCCGGTCCGTCTTTCTCTTACGGCTTCTGTAACCGTACGGGTCATTGTCTTGGGAAAACCCTACTTTCCACGAAACTTTGCCTTTGCCTCGTACACGTCCTCCGTGTTCATCATTCCCGAGGGCTAAAGTCAGTGCGTCTTTCTCTTTATTGAACTTGATCAAGCCCGCTTGAGCTTGGGTCATTGCGTCAATAAGGGCTTGGGTCGGAGCAAAGCGTCGATGCCGGTGAACACACACCCCTGTCTCCGGGTCTAGCGATCCCCCATGCCCGTACCACCAGCTTTTGGCCCTTGGGTCCCATCCCTCTGTACCTAGAGGGATTCCTCGCACCCTCAGGTCCTCCTCCATCTTCTGCCACCTAGGGTCCGCAAGGCGGTATCCTCCTGGCCCCATAATATGATGGTACTTTTTCTTAGCCGCATTATCCTTATTTTTTTTCGATATTTCCTTGAAATGGTCCGATTGCTTTTGCCTCACAAATTCTGGCCAATCATCTTTCAGTTTCTCATATTGTCCATTGAAATCCGGAGTCTTGCCCTTGTTGACATAGTCACGGGTTAAATTTTTCTTGAAGTTCCGGAATGCATCGGCCATCTTCTGAAGAGCGAACTCTTTAACTAGCCTCCTCCTCTGACGTCCACCCGGAACCTCGTTACCGAATTCATCGACTTTGTTGTATTCCGGAGGTAGAATGAAATGTTCCATAAGCTTTCTCCAGCAATCCTTTTTCGTTCTCTTGTCGACAAAACTGAAACCAAGACGTGCCTTCTTTGGCTCTTTCCATTCCTGGACGGTGATCGGGACGTTGTCTCTAACAACGACTCTGCATTGGTTGACAAACTTTGAGGTGTGCTGTAGGGGCTTGCCGGTTTCACTGACAGACTCAATGGCATATGTTTCTCCTGTTTTCATCGCCTTGGATTTGCCACGCTGCTTTGTCGTACTCGATCCGGAGGGCTAAAAAAAGAAAGAGAGTCGCGCGCGTTAATACATATGTATTCACATTTCAGTAAGTTTGTATCACGAGAGGCTCTCAATGTATATATATACCTCGCCGGAGGTGGTTGCTTCTTGCAATTGGAGATCGTCGGTTGTTGACGGTTGACCTCCGTCGACAATGTCCGTTCCTTCACCTTCTCGATCATCGTCACCGTCAAGGTTCATATAAGAAGAGACTACATCCTCTTGTTGCTCATATTCTGAGCCCGGCACATAAGGAATCTCGTTGTTGATGATGTCCATTAAATAACGTTCAGCCTCCGGATCCCTAAGCGGCTCGGTTCTGTCGTCCGCCATATGTCACTCCTGCATGTAGTAAAAATTCTTTAAGTATAAAGGAATTAAAAAATAAGATTAAGGGGACATAGAGGAGGAGGAATTAAAAAATAAGATTCTTTAAGTAAAAATTCTTTTTTTCTTCTTCTTCCTTTCTTCTTCCTCTTTCTTCTTCTTCCTTTCTTCTTCTTCCTTTTTCCTTTCTTCTTCTTTCTTTCTTCTTCTTCCTTTCTTCTTCTTCCTTTCTTCTTTCTTTCTTCTTCTTCCTTTCTTCTTCTTCCTTTCTTCTTTCTTTCTTCTTCTTCCTTTTTCTTTTTTCTTTCTTTCTTCTTCTTTCTTTCTTCTTCTTCCTTTCTTCTTCTTCCTTTCTTCTTCTTCCTTTCTTCTTCTTCCTTTCTTCTTTCTTTCTTCTTCTTCCTTTTTCTTTTTTCTTTCTTTCTTCTTCTTTCTTTCTTCTTCTTCCTTTCTTCTTCTTTCTTTCTTCTTCTTTCCTTTTCCTTTTTACTTTCTTTCTTCTTCTTCCTTTCTTCTTCCTTTCTTCTTCTTTTTTTCTTCTTCCTTTTTCTTTCTTCTTTCTTTTGGTTTTCATTTGGTTTTTATTTGGTTTTCATTTTTTTCTTCTTCCTTTTTCTTTCTTGTTTTTTCTTCTTCCTTTTTTTCTTCTTTCTTTTCTTCTTCCTCCTTTTTATTGTTTTTTCTTCTGTTTGTTTTTTTGTTTTCTTTTGTTTTTTTCTTCTTCCTTTGTTTTTCTTCTGTTTTTTGTTTTCTTCTGTTTTTTGTTTTCTTTTGTTTTCTTCTTCTTCCTTTTTCTTTTTTATTTCTTTCTTCTTCTTTCTTTCTTCTTCTTCCTTTCTTCTCTTCTTCCTTTCTTCCTTCCTGCGGAGGACGGCAGGCAGGGCGTCGGGCAAGGGCGGCAGGGCGGCAGGGCGTCGGGCAAGGGCGTCGGGCAAGGGCGGCAGGGCGGCGGGCAAGGGCGGCGAGCGGCAGGGCGTCGGGCAAGGGCGGCGGGCGGCAGGGCGTCGGGCAAGGGCGGCAGGGCGGCGGGCAAGGGCGGCGAGCAAGGGCGGCGAGCAAGGGCGGCGCTCACTGGGGACGGGGGCGGCGGCGCGCAGGGCTTCGGCGTCGGCGTCGGGGCAGGGCTTCGGCGGCGGCGTCGGCGTCGGGGCAGGGCGGCAGGGCGTCGGCGTCGATCGGCGTTTGGGGAGACAGAGGAGATCGATCGGCTAAGTGTATATATAGACGCACCTTTAGTCGCGGTTGGGGAGGAGGACCGCGACTAAAGGTACCCTTTAGTCGCGGCTGGGGAGGCGGACCGCGACTAAAGGGTACCCTTTAGTCGCGGTCCCCCTCCCCAACCGCGACTAAAGGGTTTTGGCGCCGCTTCCTTTCCCGCGCAGAAAGACCCTTTAGTCGCGGTTGGGGACAACAACCGCGACTAAAGGGTACCCTTTAGTCGCGGTCCGCCTCCCCAGCCGGGACTAAAGGGTCTCGCTGAACTGGCGCGGTGCGGTGGGATGTTTAGTCCCACCTCGCTAGCCGAGAGGCTTCGACAGTGGTTTATAAGCGCGGCTGCGCTCACCACTTCGAGCTCCTCTCGAATGCAGGCTTACGGGCCTATTCTGTTACTATGTGCCTGTGGGCCTACTGGGCCTTCTGCGGGCCTGAATCCTGGCCCATTAATGGGTTTCTAGTCGTATTCAGGCCGTGGTGGCCCAGTAGGTGGCATATTCTTTTTTTTTGCCTGTTTTTTGTTTTCATTTTTGCTTTATTTATTTTGTTTTGTTTCTACTTACAACAAAAAACTTATTTATTTTATTTTATTTTGTTTCTAATTACTTATTTATTTTTACTTTATGATAATTACTTATTTATTTTACTTTATGATAATTATTTTATTTTATTAAAGTTTATATTATATATCAAAAAAAAATCAGAAAATAAAACTAATTCATTTTAAATTCTTGTTTTTCTTCTGTTTTTTCTTCCTTTTTTCTTCTGTTTTTTTCTTCTGTTTGTTTTTCCTTTTTCTTGTTTTTCTTGTTTTTCTTCTTCCTTTCTTCTTCTTTCTTTCTTCTTCTTCCTTTTTCTTTTTTCTTTCTTTCTTCTTCTTTCTTTCTTCTTCTTCCTTTTTCCTTTTTCTTGGTTTTCATTTGATTTTTATTTGGTTTTCATTTTTTTCTTCTTCCTTTTTCTTTCTTGTTTTTTCTTCTTCCTTTTTTTCTTCTTTCTTTCTTCTTCTTCCTTTCTTCTTTCTTTCTTCTTCTTCCTTTTTCTTTTTTCTTTCTTTCTTCTTCTTTCTTTCTTCTTCTTTCTTTCATCTTCTTTCTTTCTTTCTTTCTTTCTTCTTCTTCCTTTCTTCTTCTTCTTCCTTTTTCCTTTTTCTTGGTTTTCATTTGATTTTTATTTGGTTTTCATTTTTTTCTTCTTCCTTTTTCTTTCTTGTTTTTTCTTCTTCCTTTTTTTCTTCTTTCTTTCTTCTTCTTCCTTTCTTCTTTCTTTCTTCTTCTTCCTTTTTCTTTTTTCTTTCTTTCTTCTTCTTTCTTTCTTCTTCTTTCTTTCTTTCTTCTTCTTCCTTTCTTCTTCTTCCTTTCTATTCTTTCTTTCTTCTTCTTTCTTTCTTCTTCTTTCTTTCTTTCTTCTTCTTCCTTTCTTCTTCTTCCTTTCTATTCTTTCTTTCTTCTTCTTCCTTTTTCTTTTTTCTTTCTTTCTTCTTCTTTCTTTCTTCTTCTTTCTTTCTTTCTTCTTCTTCCTTTCTTCTTCTTCCTTTCTATTCTTTCTTTCTTCTTCTTCCTTTCTATTCTTTCTTTCCTCCTTTTATTGTTTTTTCTTCTGTTTGTTTTTTTGTTTTCTTTTGTTTTTTCTTCTTCCTTTGTTTTTCTTCTGTTTTTTTGTTTTCTTTTGTTTTTTTCTTCTTCCTTTTTCTTGTTTTTCTTCTTTTCTTTCTTCCTTTTTCCTTTTTTAAAATCTTCTGACATTTTAAAATCTTAAAAATACAATTATATATCAAAAAAATCAGAAAAATAAAACTAATTCATTTTAAAATCCCTTGAAGGTTCGACCAAATACAAAGTTTGGTACAATAAATTATTACACATCAATTCTTCCCTTGTACGTCCCTGCTTGCTTACGATTGTGCCGTATCCATGGAGCATCCTCATCATTTAACTTAATGCTTGGGTCAGTGTTCACTTTAAAGGGCGGAATTTCACCAAACATATTATAATCTTCTGACATGTCTGTCTTGTCCTCCACTCCCACGATGTTTCTTTTCCCTGAAAGAACAATGTGGCGCTTTGGATCATCGCATGATGTACTGATCGTTTTCTTATCTTTCCGTTTCCTCGGTTTGCTACTCATGTCCTTCAAATAAAAAACCTGAGCGACATCTTTGGCAAGGACGAATGGTTCGTCAAGGTAACCAAGATTGTTGAAATCCACCATTGTCATTCCGTATTGCTCGTCCACCTTTACCCCACCTCCTGTTAGCTTGAACCATTTGCACCGGAACAAAGGGACCTTAAAGGAGGGTCCATAGTCAAGTTCCCATATCTCCTCTATGTAACCATAATATGTGACCTTTTGCCCATTCTCGGTTGCTGCATCAAAGCGGACACCACTGTTTTGGTTGGTGCTCTTTTTATCTTGGGCGATGGTGTAAAATGTATTCCCATTTATCTCGTACCCTTGGAAAGTCGTTATAGTCGAAGATGGTTTCTTGGCCAACATGTACAGCTGATCTCCAACATCATTGTCATTCATTAAATGTTTTCGCAACCAACTGCCGAAAGTCTCCATGTGGGCCTTTCTAATCCAGGATTCAGGCTTCCCCGGGTTGTCCGAGCGTAAAATATTCTTGTATTGCTCGAAGTACGGAGCCACCAAGCTGGAATTTTGCAGAACTGTGTGGTGTGCTTCAGTCATAGAATGACCATCCATACATATCGTGGTATCCCTTCCGATCTTGCCTTTTCCACTTAGTCTCCCCTCGTGCCGCGATTGAGGAATACCAATCGGCTTAAGGTCAGGAACATAGTCAATACAGAACTCAATTACCTCCTCATTTTGATGGCCCTTGGAGATGCTTCCTTCTGGCCTAGCACGGTTACGAACATATTTCTTTAATACTCCCATGAACCTCTCAAAGGGGAACATATTGTGTAGAAATACAGGACTGAGAATGGAAATCTCTTCGACTAGGTGGACCAGGAGGTGCGTCATAATATTGAAGAAGGATGGTGGGAACACCAACTCGAAACTGACAAGGCATTGGACCACATCGTTCTGTAACCGTGGTAGATCTTCTGGATTGATTACCTTCTGAGAGATTGCATTGAGGAATGCACATAGCTTCACAATGGCTACTCGAACATTTTCCGGTAGGAGCCCCCCCCCAAAGCAATCGGAAGCAATTGCGTCATAATCACGTGGCAGTCGTGAGACTTCAGGTTTTGGAACTTTTTCTCCGGCATGTTTATTATTCCCTTTATATTCGACGAGAAGCCAGACGGGACCTTCATACTGCTCAGGCATTCAAAAAAAATGACCTTCTCTTCTTTGGTAAGAGCGTAGCTGGCACGACCTTGAAACCATTCCGGATGCCGGTCATCTGGGTCTTTCAAAAGTTGCTGGTCCTGTCGTGCTTCCTTTGTATCATTTGTCTTCCCATACACGCCCAAGAAGCTTAGCAGGTTCACGCAAATATTCTTCGTAACATGCATCACGTCGATTGCAGAGCGGACATCTAGGACTTTCCAATATTCTAGCTCCCAAAATATAGATTTCTTCTTCCACATGGGTGCGTGCCCGTCAACTCCCCGCGGAACTGATTGTCCGGCAGGACCCTTTCCAAAGATGACTTTCAAATCCTTGACCATATCAAATATCTCAGCACCAGTACGTTCCGCAGGCTTCGGCCGGTGATTTGCCTTCCCGTTGAAATGCTTGCCTTTCTTTCTTACGTTATGATTTCGGGGAAGAAATCGACGATGACCCAGGTACACGTTCTTCTTACAATTAACCAAACGTACACTTTCAGTCTCATGTAAGCAGTGCGTGCATGCATTGTATCCCTTATTTTTCTGTCCCGAAAGGTTACTGAGAGCAGGCCAATCGTTGATGGTTACAAAAAGCAACGCTCGTAGGTCAAATTCCTCTCCTTTGTGCTCATCCCAGACACGTACACCAGGTTTCGCCCAAAACTGTAAAAGTTCTTCAACTAATGGCCTTAGGTACACATCGATGTCGTTACCGGGTTGCTTAGGGCCTTGGATGAGAATTGGCATCATAATGAACTTTCGCTTCATGCACAACCAAGGAGGAAGGTTGTAGATGCATAGAGTCACGGGCCAGGTGCTATGGTTGGAGCTCTGCTCGCCAAAAGGATTAATGCCATCAGTATTTAGACCAAATCTTAAGTTCCTTGCGTCAGCTGCAAAATCTTTGAAAACTCTGTCGATCTTTCTCCATTGCGTTCCATCAGCGGTGTGTCTCGACTGCCCGTCGGACAAACGGTCCTCTTTGTGCCATCGCAACAACTTGGCATGCTTTTCGTTCATGAACAGACGTTTCACCCGTGGTATTATAGGAGCATACCACATCACCTTGGCGGGAACCCTCTTCCTGGGTTTCTCGCCCTCAACATCGTCACCAGGGTCATCGCCTCTGATCTTATAACGCAATGCAGTGCATACAGGGCATTCATTCAAATTCTCGTATTCACCGCGGTAGAGGATGCAGTCATTAATGCATGCATGTATCTTCTGAACCTCTAAACCTAGAGGGCAGACAACCTTCTTTGCTTCGTACGTACTGGCGGGCAACTCATTATTCTTCGGCAACATATTCTTCAATATTTTCAGCAAATTTTCAAATGATGAGTCACCTACACCTTCCTGTGCCTTCCATTTTAGCAAATCCAGTGTGCAGCCCAGCTTTTTCAGACTATTATCGCATCCTGGATACAACGACTTTTTGTGATCCTCTAACATGCGATCCAAATTCTCCCTCTCCTTGTCAGTTTCGCAGCGTCTCCGTGCATCAGCAATGGTCCGACCAAGATCATCAGCGGGCTCATCATGTGCCTCTTCTTCACCTTCACCTAACCCTTCCACACCTTCAGCATCATCCTCCATGAAAGTATCACCGAAAAGATCACGATAGTTGTCATCGATATCATCCCCTTCTTCATCTTCTTCCATTCTAACCCCTCTTTCTCCATGCTTGGTCCAACAATAATAGCTTGGCATGAAACCATGCTTAAGCAGGTCCATGTGAACTCTTCTTGAGGAGGAGTAACCCTTCTCATTCTTACAGACAGCACATGGACAGATAATAAAACCTTGCTGCTTGTTCGCATTTGCCACTACGAGGAAATCTTTCAAACCCGTAGTGAACTCGCCGGAGAGTCGGGAACCGTACATCCATTGCCGATTCATCTGCATTATTATTATATAAAGTATATAATTAACCATCATGCATTTGTTAAACTAACTAGCTAGAAATAATACAAATTAAACAATGAACTACACACATGCGTATTTTATCAATGACACATGAAAGGTTCGAGTTGCTAACCGCGATCGCGGAGGAAAAATAAATGAGAAAGCTCAAATGTGGCTTGTTTCAGGCTCTCGGGCATTTCATCAAACACCTTGTGTGCCTAGGAGAAACCAAAAGCAAACCCACCACCACCCCACCACCACCTTCTGAAAATTGTGAAGTGAGCCGAGTGAAGTGAAGTGAGCTGAGTATATATAGGGCCTTTAGTCGCGGTTGGCCAGGCCAACCGGGACTAAAGCCCCTCCCGTCCGCCAGCTGGATGGGCTTTAGTCCCGGTTGGCCTGGCCAACCGCGACTAAAGGCCTTCTGGGACCTTTAGTCCCGGTTGGCCACGCCAACCGGGACTAAAGCCCCTCCCGTCCGCTGGGCCCAGGTAGTTGGTCGCGGGTCTTCTCCCGAACCGCGACTAAAGACCCCTTTGGTCGCGGTTCGATTGTTTTGGGGACTAATAGGGGCGTATGGAAGCCTCGTTTTCTACCAGTGGACCGTCTTCCACGGCACTCTGGGGTTCCACAGCCGTCGTATTTTAAGATCATAAGGACCAATGTTGGCCTCATGTGCTATCATCCACCTCACCTGACCATCGGCTGGTTCCGTCAGTGTCCATACCTGTAGTTGAAAATTGTTAAGCGTCACATAGTTAATCCCTTTCTCGTAGCTCGTTACAACGGACCTATCAAGCAGATTAGAAATACTCTAGATATTGGTTTTCATCATCGTAAGCTTTCCCCGGTAGTTGAGCCATGTCGTACAACCCATCCGAGTTGTGCAGGATCATGATGATGTTGTTCCAACAGTGTACATAGAGAGACCCCCGCCAGTACTCAGCTGACTTCCATGTTCGCACACTCTTAGGGTGTGGTGCGGTCACCATGTCATAGAGATGCCCAGGCACAAACTCCCGTCTCGCCCATTGGTTGGTCTGCGAAGAAAACACCAGCACAGGAATCACCTTATCCTCTGGGTGTTGCGCCCCTCCCTTAGCAATCTTGGTATATTCTAGGGTATTTCCTGATGGGAGACTGAATACCTCGTGGTGCAGCGACACGGCCGGATCAAAGGCGAGGAACATGATGATCCTATCCAACAGCCACAACCGTTCGTCCTCCGGTATTGGCAGGGTAGCACAACGTATCGTCGCTGGGTTGCAGACATAATATGAACCACTAGCAAGGAGAATGAGGCCGTTGCAATGATGGATCACGGAGGCCCAACCGTACGAGGAAGCCGGAAGACAGGGCCGTCGTGAGCTCCACGTAGCTGTCCCAAACGCGCCGGCATCGATGGTGCAAAGAATGAAGACTTATCGTAGTCATCATCACAATCAAAGTTCCTGGTGAAGATGCCAGGGAAAGGTCCCTGAGGAAAGAAGTGTGGAAAGAGGAGCTTGTGGCCGTCGACGATTGCGCGCCACGCGCGACAGACGAGTCGAGACTGAGCGAGCGAGCGGCAGGGGAGCTGGCGGAGGATGTCGAGGAGCAAGTCGTAGGGGAGGCAGATGCCGTTGCTGTCGCCGTCGGTCCCATCCATCTGAGGCGGCCGGCCGGCAGGCAGGCGAGGGTGCAGATCGACCAAGTCGGGGAAGGTGCTGAGGGAGGGATCGACGCAGAGCAACGAAGACGCGTAGCACAAGTCTACAGGATAGGCGGCGATCGATCGGATCGGATCGAGTTGTAATTTCTTTTGACACGAGTTGTATAAATAAAGTCGGCGGCCGAGTCCGGCCGTCCGTAGTCGAGTCTAGGTTGAATTGTGAGTGGACTCCGAGCCGGAGTCATGCGCGTCTACGCGTACGTGTATATCGATCGAGTCCAGTACGCATGCATGTTTCAGTGTTTGTGTGTGATACTACTGTAATATGCATGTCCACCGCACGCGCGCATCAATAGCTCTGCATGCCGCCGTACACCGCCTTTTGGAGATCGGTACGGTGGAGCACTCCGATGCCGATGTATGTACAATAATAATATGATCGTATCTGTGTGTGTGCGCGCCTTTGTTCATAAGGCTGGGTCTGGGTGCATATAGAAACCTAATAAGATATCAAAATTGTGATGATGCCTGCCACCATCCGATCATCATACATCCATCCATCAGTACAGCTCGACCTCCATGCGGCCGATAGATACGTCGATGGGTCATGTATGTTTGTTCAAGGATACTTGTTCTTGTAACAACGATGGGTCATGTACATCGGCCAGGAACACTATAAAGCCATGGTCTTGTACCTTGGACAGGAACATGATAAAGCCACATATGTTTTTTGAATGTTTCATCAGGCATATGTTCAAGCCACTCTTTCAAAAGTATGCCCAATCAAATATGAGCTCTTTCTTGGCAATAAACAAAGATATTTTAGATTTATGCAAATCATCGGCTATCCATCTGAATAGTGGAGCATCATAAACAACAATGCTACCAGTCACCTCTTGAATTCTCAGAATCTCTGCTGATTGTAGCGGAACTCTTCACTGTTTTACTTGTGGTATTGTGGACAATACCACATATTAGCATGTGTACAGAAACAGCTAATTGAAGTTTTGTACATTATTTTTGATGATCCGGCCAGCCATTATCATCTCAATCTCTGCCCTGACGCAGAATAATTGATTAGTCTGCACGCTGTCCATGTTGCATTGCTGTTGATAAATACATGCATGGCAATAAAAGATAACAGGGTACGGTACTGATTAGCGTGTGTGTAACGAGAAGGATAAATCCCGAAATAAACCAAATGATACAAACACACCCAGCCATAATCATATAGGCTATATATATAAAGTTATATCCGCGCATAAGCGCCCAGGTGATAAACAGTGTGTTCAATAAATGGAAGAAAGGAAGACTTGGTAAAAGAGTCGTATATAGCCTATATGATTCTGGCTGCGTCGTATTGAAGGACATGTACGCTCTATCTTTGTCCTCTCGTTCTTCCTTCCACTCAAGAGTTGCGTGAAACAGGTTACCAACCATGAAATGATGCGCACAAACTGGAGGGTAGTTTAGTCGTCGGAAGTGCATCGACGTAGCATGGGCGGTAAGGGAACGCAGCGTCGATGCCATAGAAATTTTGAAGCGGGTTTTTCACAAGCCGACATCCTAAATATTGCATCCTTGAGGTGTTAAGATGATATGCCACGACGCCGCCATAGGTTCGGAAGAGCACCACTTCCTTATGCGGATGTAATCCTATAATTCTGTAACTCCCACAGTCCTTGTCGCCGAGGTGTGTAGCATTTTCATCCAGGTCAATGAAGTTGTCCTCGTCAGAGTCCCAAGAGTATTCGAAACACTTTTCACTTTTGAATTCGCTTTCTTCATCTTCATCTTCGCGTGCATCTTCACCATGACCATCACTGTCACCATCATCTACTATGCCATCGAACCCATCTGCCTCATGTATGCCTTCTTCATCATCCTTACTTCCGCTATCACTATTATCAATAGTGTCACTTTGGTCATCCCCCTCGTCATCTATGAATTTGTTATAGTTAGATTGTTCGAACAAGTTAATTAAGGCTTTGTTGCTTTCGACCGCCTCCCACGGCACTCTAGGCTCCATGGACCGTTGTACTTCACAATTATAAGGACTAAGGTCGGCCACATGTACTAGCATCCACCCAATCTGGCCAGCGGCTGATTCTGTCAATGTCCATACATGTAGTTGGAATTTGTCAAGAGCCACATAGCGAACTCCTCCATCGTAGTTCGCTAAGATGGACCTATCGAGCAGCTCAGAAAGACCTAAAGAATTTTTGTTGTCGTAGGCTTTTCCCGGCAACTGAGCCATGTCATACACCCCATTCAAGTTGCGAAGGATCATAATGATGTTGTTCCAGCAATGCACGTAGAACGACCCTCGCCAGTACTCAGCTGACTTCCATATCCGCACACACCTAGGGTGTGGCGCAGACACCATGTCATAGAGGGGGCCAGGGGCACAACACCCTGCCACAAACTCACGGCTTGCCCATTGATTGGTTTGTGACGAGAACACCAATATAGAAATCACCTTAGCTGGCATAAACTCACGGTCTTCTTTGGATATTTGCTCTTCCTCCAACAATTTGGGCAAGTGCGGTTCCTCCAAATATTCCATCCAGGTTTGTGCTTCGACATTTGATACTTCCTTATTATGCGGCTGGATCTTTTCTTGGGCTTCTTGGATCATTCCCCTTGGAAGCAGGAATACCTCATAGTGAGCTGACACGGCCGGGTCAAAGGCGAGGAACATGGAGTTGTGGTACCACCACCGATCCTCCTTCAGCGGTAGTGGCAACTCAACACATCATGCCGTCGCCGGGTTACAGATGTAATAACAGTTAAAATCGCCCTTGAGGAGAAGGAGACCATTGCAGTGGTGGAGCACCGAGAACTTGTTGTGCTGAAAGAGAGGACGTTGAAAGACAGGCCGGTCATGAGTTCCACGTAGCTGTGCCGAACGTGCCGGCACTGACGGGGCGAAGAAGGAGGATTCATTGTCGCATCCATAGTTCTTGGTGAATATGCCGGGGAAGGAGCCCCGAGGAAAGAAGTGAGGAAGGAGGAGCTTGTGGGCGTCGACGATAGAGCGCCACGTGCGACAGACGCGCCGGGACTCGGCGAGCGCGCGGCAGGGGAGGCAGCTGAGGATGTGGAGGAGCACGTCGTAGGGGAAGCAGATTCCGTTCCCGTCGGCATCGGTCCGGTCCATCTGGCCGCCGTCCAGGCGTGCAGATCAACTCGAGAAGGCGGCGATCAATCTAGGGATGGATGGGGAGCAACGAAGACGAGTACAGGATTAGGTGGCGGCGATGGATCGAGTTGCAGAAATAGTACCGCTGGCTAGGTAGATGGAGTCCGTCCTTAGGTTAGTCCGAGCCGGAGCCACGTAACATCCAATCGAACTTCTATTCTAGTATACGCATAGTACTCTTTTTACATGAATATATACTACTACTCTGGGAAGAAAAATATAAAAGCGCTTAGATCGCTAAGGGCATTTCTAACGGATCCCCTAAAAGTTAGCATAGTAAAACTTTTACTGGAGTATATATACTACACTAAAATTTCACCGCACCTAGCCGATCTCTTAAAGTTAGCGGAGTAAGACGAGATTTGCACAAATGCAATCAAATTTGAATCGAAAGATGATGCATTTAAACGTAAGTCCAACACATAAAGTTATAGCAAGCGAACATTAAACATAAATTTAAACTAATACTAAACTTAAACTAGTTTTGGCCGAAGTGGAGGTCGAGCCAATCCTTGCGGGTGAGGACACCCTCGGTGAGAGCCGGGTCCGGGCCGGTGCCCTCGTCTTCATCGTCGGGGAAGACAGTCCACCACTCCTGGACGTCGATCTCGTCGTCGCCGCCCACCTTGCTGCCTGCGTTGCCGCCCTCCTCGTCGTCATCGTTGCCGCCCTTGTCGTCGGAGATGACGATAACTTCGCTGTCATTGACGGCGAAGATCGCCCGCTCCGCCTCCACTAGCTTTGGGTACTGCCGGCGGAGCTCGTCCATGTAGGCCTTGAGACGCTCCCTCACCTCCCTGTCCTCCCGCCTGATCTTTGCAGTCAGCACCCCCGGCTCCGGCGGGATGAGGTGGACCGGAGCCGTGCTGAAGGGAAAGTTGAGCTGTGCATCACGGCCGTGGAATCAGACCTGCCACCGGTCGTATTCCATGGCTGCGAGCTCGGCGGTGTGGAACAATCCGACCCACTTCCGCTTGTGGGTCTCACGGTCGGTGATTTCGGCCACCCACATCCCCCACGAGCACTGTCGGAAGCCCATGTAGTTCCTCGCCGGCGGCCACGGCAGAGGGAAGTCCGGGAAGTCCTCAAATCGCGTGAGTGGCGCGGCGGCGGGCGGATCAGCCAAGCGGCAGTGGCTCGAGGAAGCGGCTGTGGACGATGACCCGCGGGCGTGGCGGCATGGATCCGCGATGCGGATCGGCGGAGGAGACAGGCGGACACCGCGTCCGGCCATCGGGAGAGGGGAGGGCAGCGGATCGGGGTGGGGGTCATACCAGCGGCGGGGCGAGGGGGAGAAGAGGAGGCGGGAGAGAGAAAGAGAGAGTGGGAAAATTTTACTCGGCTGCCGCAAGCCGGAGTAAAATACGGAAGAAGAATGAGGATGGAGTAAAAAGTTCACTGCACTAACCGTTATAACAGATCGGCTAGGTGCGGTTTAGAGGAGAGGAAAAAAGCCAAATATACTCCCTTACTGTCGGATAAGGGAGTAAATATTCTTATATTTCTTTACGGATGGAGTATCATAATATGTTGCTTCCAGACTGACTGGCTCTGCGTTCTGCTTTGCTCCGCAACTTCTCAAAATGTTTGTATAATTAAGCAGGGAAACGGGACGAAGCATCGTAGCTTGCTAGCCAGACTGACAGGCTCTGCGTTCTGCTTTGCTGCAGTTCTGCTCCTCAACGCTCGGTGGGGCGGCGGAGACCAACGCGTACGCGTACGTCACTGTTTTAAATAGCCCGCTATAGTTTTATTATAGCACGCTATAGCATTTACAACATATTTCCTTCGGTCCTTTTTACTCTGCATATTAGGTTTGACTGAAGTTAATCTCATTCAACTTTGACCAAATTTGTACAAAAAATTAGACATTCACATAACAATACCAATATCATTAGATTCATCTTAGAATATATATTATATTTATTACATATTATAGATGCTAATAATTTCTAATATAAACTTGGTCAAACTTAGCAAAGTTTGACTTTCGGCAAATTCAATGTGCAGAGTAAAAAAGACCGGAGGAAGTATTTTACGCTAAAAAACATTGATCCAAACAAATGAACAAATATTTTAAATAGTGCGTTATAGCTCCGTTATACCATGCTATAACATTTATAAAAGATCCGTCGCTAAGAGACTTAGCGTGCTATTTAAAACTATGCGTACGTGGCTGATCCTGCCCTGGTTGAGCTCGGCGGCCGGCAACCTCATCCTGCTGGGTTCGCCGGCGACCTGAACCCACAAGTAACCCGGTGCTACCTAACCAAGCAGGGCCTCCATGGTAGTGAGTTCAAGCTCCATGGCTTCACCTTAGGAATTGAGTAAAGAATCACTTCGAAGATGCCACAACACTAGCAGCAGACGAGATCTCAGATTCTCAGTACACTGTCCAGGAGGATGATGCTTTGTAACGTGATAAGTTGTTCCGCACAGTTTCTAGAGGTGATGTTTGTTGCGGATCAATCTATGATTGTTTGCAAGCCAAATGGAAGACAATACGAAAAATGCATTCAGGAGGAGAAGAGAAAAAGCAAATGGAAGTGGAGGCTGCTAATGTACAGAATGACAATTTTCACATGGGCGCGCGCGCGCACACACACACACAAAAGGAGAGTACAGAATGACACTACCAATGCTCCATCATTGGAGCGGGAGGGAAGGAAAAGAAAAGTTGAAGAAAAATGATCAGTGTTGGGACAAGTATGTCTCAACACTTGAAGATTTTTTCCATTGGAGCCAATTCAGAAATTAATTTGGAACATTTGCAGTTTTTGACGATCCGGTCCACCATTGTCCTGTCCATGAGTCAATCTATGCCCTGATTCACGGGATATATACAGAATAATTTGATTGATCTGCACTCTCTGTCAAGTGTCGGCCAATTCCATATATCCATGCTACTGGTGAATATACGCAAGGCAAATAAATTGAAACAAATTGATAGTGTGCTTGTATGCAACAGGGATAAATCGTGCTATAAAAGAAAGAATATAAATCCATGCAAAATTTTACCATAACTATATATTATATAAATCTTCATATCCTCTCACAATCAGAACAATGCATGCATACATCCATCTGTCTTCATATGCATCCAGCTGATAAACAAGCAAACTGGTAAAAATGCGAAACTATTTCCCTCTGACCGATCAACAGACATCGATCTAGAATCTGATCAACCACAGCACAAACCCAACGTATCATAGGATGCGTACACTATCTTTATCACACTTGTTCTTCCTTTCAAACAGTCCATAGATCACCAACCATGATAGGGCAGTTTAGTTGCTGGCCGGAAGCGCATCAACATAGCACGGGCGGTATGGGAACGTGGCATTGGCGCCATGGGAGTGCGAGTGGGGGTATTTCACAAGGTGCCATCCTAAACATTGCATTCTCGAGGTCCTAATATGGTATGCCACAACGCCGCTGTAGGTTTGAAAGAGCACCACTTCTTTGTGTGGATGTAAACCCATGATCCTGTAACCCCCATACTCCTCATCCCCGAGGTGTGCAGCACCTTCATCCAGGTCAATAAAGTTGTCCTCATCCGAGTCCCAAGTGTACTCGAACACCTCTTCCCTTTTGGTTCCACCATCATCATCTTCGTGTGCATCTCCTCCTTCACTGTGACCACCGACACCAACATCACCTGTTGTGCTATCAAAACCATCTACCTCATGTATGTCTTCTTCTTCGTCGTCGTCACTATCACTGTCAACGTCATCAGTTGTATCGCTCCGTCCATCATCTTCATCGTATATGTTTTCCTCAATGTTACGTGATTGAAACAAGCTAAGTAATCCTTTGGTGTATTTGACTACCTCCCACATCACTCTAGGCTCCATAATCCATATGTTGTTGTACTTTATGATTATAAGGACTAAGGTCAGTCGCGTGTGCTAGCATCCAGCCTATTTGGCCATCAGTTGATTCTGTCAGTGTCCATACGTGTAACTGAAATTTATCGAGTGCCACAAAGTGAATCCCTCTCTCGTAGCTCACTAAGAGAGACCTCTGGGACAGCTCAAACAAGCATTCATATCCTTTTTTGACATATGATTCACCTGGTAGTTGGGCCATGTCGTATGCTCCCTCTGAGTTGCGCAGGATCATAATGACGTGGTTCCAACAATGTACATAGAGCGACCCCTGCCAGTATTGAGCTGATTTCCAAATTTTGACATAACTAGCTTGTGGCGCATTTACCATGTCATAGAGATGTCGGGGAGTGCAATGCCCCGGCACAAACTCCCGACTTGCCCATTCATCGGTCTCCGATGAGAACACCAGTACAGAGATCACTCTGTCCTTTGGCTGCTCCTCGACCACTGGCACATGGATATGCATCAGTTGTTGCTCCTGTGGCGAAACCTCGCCTTGCTGTGATGGCACTCGCAATTCCTCAGCCAACACATCTGATCTTGATTGTAATGATGTATCAAGCTCTCCCGCATGATCAAAATGCTCTTGGATGCCTATCTTTTCTTGATCTTCTTCGGATAGTTGCTCTTCTTCATCCCCCAGGTACTCCATCCAGGTTTGTGGTTCGTTCGTTTGCACGTTTTGTTCCACGGTTGGATCTTCTCTTCGGTGGCTACTAGTTGGATCTTTTCTTCGGCGGGTTCGATCTTTTCTTTGGCTGCTAGTTGGATCTTTTCCTTGGTGGGTTGGATCTTTTCTCTTGGAAGCAGGAGTACCTGGTAGTTCAGCGGCACAGCCGGATCGAATGCGAGGAACATGTACTCAGCGGACATCCACATCGGCTCCTGGCCTGGTGATGGTGGCAGGCAAGCGTATCGTAGCGTTGCCGGGTTGCAAATGTAATAATCAAATGCCCCCTCATTGAGGAGGATGAGGCCGTTGCAGTAGTGGAGCACGGAGCACCGGTCATGCCAAAAGAGAGGCCGCCGGAAGACCGGCCCGTCGTGAGCTCCACGCGGCCGCTCCTGACGCGGCACCGGCGGCGCGAAGAAGGAGGACTCGTTGCAGCACCCAAAGTTGTTGGTGAAGATGCCCGGGAAGGGCCCCTCTAGGGAAGAAGTGGGGGAGGAGGAGCTTGTGGGCGTCGATTATGGTGCGCCACGTGCGGCAGACCCGCCGGGACCCGGCCAGCGCGCGGCAGGGGAGCTGGCGGAGGATAACGAGGAGCACGTCGTAGGGGAAGCAGATGCCGTCGCCGTCGCCGTCGCTGTTGGTCCCGTCCATCTGGCCCGCGCGGCGATGGTCGCCCAACTCGGAGAAGGCGCCGATGCAGGGACCAAGGGAGGGCAACGAAGTACGAGTAGTCGAGGATAGATCGGATCGGATTGGATCGATAGGCGGCGAGCGCGCCTTCCGTAGTCGAGTCTAAGTTTTTTTGTTTTTGTCCCAGAAGAAGAGTACGTGGAGTCTAGTCTAGGTTGCATGCGTGCGTGAGTGCTAGCTGCATGTGCATGTGTCCTGAGTCGGGTGGATCCTACTAGAGTGAGAGTCTAGGAGAAGATCAAGTCAAGAGTTAGGGCGTGAGTTTGTGCATGGAGACGTGGTGTTAGTGGCAAGAAAGAGAATAGAGAAAGAAAAGGTCGGGCTGTGATAGGCAGCCGGCCACCAAAAATGCATATAAGCAACAGCACAGTGGAGTAAACTTCCGACTGAAATTGAATCAAGAGCATTGAGGGCAACAAATAGAGATATTCTTTTCTGATCTGTGAGATCAAGGATAGTGTATGTGGAGTAACGTAATTATTCTTGTATTACTCACATTCTTCGTAGGGTAACAGTGCTACTCATTTTATGGCCAATTTTGGTAGGACGCAAGGCCCAACAGCTGTTTGGCTTGGCTCTGCCCGTGAGGAAGTCTTGAGCGGTGTAATGGTTAACTTTTCCTTAATACAAGAACAATTTTGCAAAAAAGGAACCCCACAAAAAAATTGCAAAAAAGGAAAACAACAGTCTCAACGGGTGGATCGATTCAAACTCATGTACTATAGTTTGTTACAGCTAGTTGTTTTTGCTACTCCATTCCTAAATATAGGTCTTTGTAGATATTCTAATGCGGACTGGATACAGAGTAAAATGAGTGAATCTACATTCTAAAATATATCTATATACATCCGAATGTAGTTCCTATTGAAATCTCTAAATAGACTTATATTTAGGAACGGAGGAAGTAGGATGCTTAGTGAAACATAGCATTTAATTAATTTAAGCAGCTTCAAGCAACTAGAGCTAGCCTGTGAAGCCCTGGAAGAATATCGCATACCACCTCTGCAAGCAGATTATGCATGCGTGCAACAAGTATATCCAGCAGTACAATAAAGGGCATACATCCATGCAAAAAATTACTCGTAACTATATACTCCCTCTGTATCAAAATATACAACTTTTTGGTATAAATCTAGACGAAACATATCCTATATTTTGAGGGGGGGGGGGGGGGGGGGGGCTAATATAAATTATATGACCCCCTCACAAGCACCCGGCTGCTGAACAGACAGACAGTGTGTTCAAGAACTCATGGACAGGAAGACTGGTAAATGATATAAACTTAGTTATTTCTCTCTGACCGATCGATTGGTTGATATTGATCCAACGTCTGATCAACCATGGCACGTGAAATTAAATAGCACCACTGCACGAAATGTATTGATCTTATGTTCTATCTTCACGCTCGTTATTCCCTTCAAATAGTTACATGCTACAGATAAATACAGCTTATGTGCAACAAGGATAAATACAGCTGTAAAATAAAGGAATCCATGCAAAATCTTAATTACTCATAACTATACAATTTATAAATTCTATGATCCCCTCAAACCCATCCAGCTGTTGAAAAGGCAGTGTGCGTTCAAAAACTAGAATACATGAAGACTGGTGATTGACATAAACTTAGTTATTTCTATCCGAACAACCATGGCACGTGAAACTAAATAACACAGCTGCATAAATCGTATTAAACATATGTTCTATCCTCATCGCACTCGTTCTTGCTTCCAAATAGTTACATGCTACGGATCACCACCCACAATATGCTATATGTGAATTGGAGGGTAGCTTAGCTGCCGGAAGCGCATCGATGTAGCATGGGCGGTAAGGGAATGCAGTAGACATACCATGGCCGTGTGAGTGAGGGTTTCTCACAAGGCACCCTCCTAGAAATTGCATCCTCAAGGTCCGAAGATGTAATCCCATGATCCTAAAAAAGTCATACTCCCCAAACTGGCTGTCGTCAAATTCATTTGGGAATATGAAGTTGTCCTTGTTTGAGTCCCAAGAGTACTCGGAACTCTCTTCACTTTCCAATTCAGCATCTTCATCTTCGCGTGCATCTCTTTCTTCACCGTCATCATCATCGTCAATGTAACTAGTTGTGCCATCGATCCCATCTGACTCATGGATGCATTCTTCTTCTTCCTTGCCGGCATAAAAATCAACGTCATCAGTTGTGTCACATTGATCCTCCTCCTCATCAGATATGGAGTCCTTACTATTATACCTTTCGAACAAGCTAAGTGATGCTTTGTTCTTTGCAACCGCTTCCCAAGGCACTCTAGGCGTAATGAAAAATTGCACTTCATTTTTATAAGGACTAAGATCAGCCTCGTGTGCTAGCATCCACCCCATCTGCCCATCGACTGATTGTGTCAGTGCCCATACATGTAGTTGCAATTTGTCAAGTGCCACATAGCGAACCCCTCTCTCGTAGCTCAATACTACAGATCTCTCGGGCAGCTCATACATATCTTGACGTCTTTTTTCGATGTAAGGTTCACCTGGTAGCTGGGCCATGTCATACTCCCCCTCCAATTTGCGCAAGATCGTAATGATGTTATTCCAGCAATGTACATAGAGAGATCCCTGCCAGTACTCAGCTGACTTCCATATTTTCACGCAGCTAGGATGCGGCGCAGTCACCATGTCGTAGAGGTGCCCAGGTGCGCAACGCCCCAGCACAAATTCCCGGCTTTCCCACTGACCGGTCTCTGACGAGAACAACAGTATAGAGATCACCTTATCCTTTGGCTCCCCGGCCCCCATCACTTGGACATGCATCTTTTGTTTCTCCGGTGGCGAAACCTGACCTTGTTGCGATGGCGATGGCAATGGCAGTTCCTTGGCCAACACATCTAATCTTGATGGTGACGATGTATGAAACTCTCTCACGTACCCAACATGGTCTTTGATTTCGTCTTCTTCTGGTAGTTCATCTTCATACTCGAGGTACTCCAACCAGGTTTGTGGTTCGGTATTATTTACTTCCATCAACGGTTGGATCTTTTCTTCCACTGCCGGTTGGATCTTTCCTCTTGGAAGTAGGAATACCTCATACTGTAGTGTCACAGCCGGATCGAAGGCGAGGAACATGCCCCTATGGTACAGCCAAACCTCCTCCTCGTCCTCGTCCTCCTCCTCTGGCGGTAGTGGCAGCTGAGTGCATCGCACAGTCGCCGGGTTGCAGACATAATGTTCGGACGATTTGTTTTGGAGAAAGAATGATTTTTCCCGGAGGAGAAGGAGGCCGTTGCAGCAATGGAGCACGGAAACCCAGTCATGCCGAAAGAGAGGATATTGGAACATGGGCCCGTCGTGAGCCCCACGCGGCTGTTCCAAGCGCGGCGGCGGCGGGGCGAAGAAGGAGGACTCCTCGTGGGCTGCGTTTTGGATTTTGGTTTGGGATTTTTTTCGCCCCAGGCCGAGATGGCCGAATTTCGGTCATTTTCAAAAATTTTGGTTGAAATTTGACCAATATTTGACTGATGTTTGACCAAAATTTGTCAAATTTGACCAATTTCGGCCGAAAGAGACTTTTCGCCCTAGGCCGAGATGGCCAAAATTCGGCCGAAATCTGTTTTTCTCGGCAGAAAATCAAAACACAGCTCGTGGGATCCGAAGTTGTTGATGAAGATGCCGGGGAAGGGGCCTTTGGGGAAGAAATGTGGAAGGAGGAGCTTGTGGGTGTCGACGGTGGCGCGCCACGCATGGCAGACGCGCCGGGACTCATGCGAGGGCTTAGCAGGGGAGGAGGCCGAGGATATCGACGAGCACGTCGTAGGGGAAGCACAGCCCGTTGTGGTCTCCGTCGCCGTCCATCTGCCCGGCCTCCCGGGCGCAGATCAGCTAGCTCGGAGAAGGCGGCGCCGATCGAGGGATCCAGGGACCATGGGGATCGGAGCGACCAAGACAAGTACGGGCTAGGTCATAGATGGCGATGGATCGAGTTGTAGAAACAGTACCTCTAGCTAGCCTAGCTAGATCGTGTCCGTCCATTGTCGAGTTGTGCATCGATGCAATCTATGTATGTGCGTACTTGGAACTTATTCATCCAATTCCCATATACGGCCGGCGTACATAACGAGCTATATATAGACGTAGTAATTGTGATGGAGCTACCTTCATGACCGGCCTTCCATCGCATCAATGGCTGTTACCGCCGCACACACATATTTCGGAGGCACATATTTTTGCGTTAATGCTACCTGATATGCTAGAGGCTAGAGCAAACCGACTCCTCCCTACCAAATTGTCCGATGTCTATCGAAAATCATGGAAAGAAATATAGATGCGTTGTGTGCTTATAACATAGAAATGTGCAATACGGATCATAAAAAAAAACATGACTAGTGTGGCTTAGGCAAGAGTTTGGATTTGAATTCTTTTGGGCATGCGGCACATTGTCATACTTTTTATTTGCAGGTTCAAATCTTGCATATCAGCATCAACATAAATATACCGTGGGTTCAACTGCACTAAAACTCGACCAATCAAGAGCCTTATTGGTGCCTCTTTGATTCAAACGATTTTGATATGAACTCTGAAGAATCAGAATCCTTGAGATTTTTTCTGCGTGGGTTCTTTGATTTGTAGTATGGAATCCTATGGGAAAATTTTCTAATGATGATTACTTTGCACTACATTACAAAGAACAATTTACATCCATTGAAACCTTTTGAAAGAAATCTTATATAGTACAGTATATAAATTTCTACGTCCCACAAGTACCTACCTGGTAAAGACAAGCAGGCTAGTAAAAGATACCGTGCAACATATTGAATGGTACGTACGCTCTCAGTGCTAATTTGGAGTTCGCTAACCACATGAGTAATTCGGTACGTACGCTCTATTTTTATCACGCTCTTTCTTCCTTTCAAGTAGTTAGAGATACAGATCCTCAAAAAAAAGTAGTTACAGCTACGGATCACCCTATGGACTATAAGACAGTTTAGTTGCCGGAAGTGCGTCGACAAAGCACGGACGATAAGGAAACGCAGCGTCGACACCATTATCTTGCGTGTTAGTGTTTCTCAAGAGGCACCGTCCTAGACATTGCATCCTCGAGGTCCCAAGATGGTATGCCACAACGGCACCGGAGAATTTGAGGAGCACTGCATCCAGTAGCGGACCCAGGAATGAGCCAAGGCCCAGGCAGCTCTGTTGACTGTAGCAAATTACTGTAGCCACAACACACAAATATATGAAGGACATGGACCTCACGCCCCAGGCCGCCGCCCCTTCTGCCTGGGGCCTAAATCCGCCCATGACTGCATCCTTGTGTGGATGTAACCCCACGATCTTGAAAGAGTCATACTTCCCAAGGTAGGCGTCACTTTCACCAGAGTCTATGAAGTTGTGCTCGTTTGAATCCCAAGAGTACTCGGAACCCTCTTCGCTTTTGAAGTCATCATCTTCATCACTTTCAACATCTATAAAGTTGTGCTCATTTGACTCCCAAGAGTACTCGGAATCCTCTTCGCTTTTGAAGTCGTCATCTTCATCTTCGTGTGCATCTTCTTCACCATCATCATCAAGATCACCGGTAGTGCCATCGAACCCATCTGCCTCATCGATGTCTTTTTCTTCATCATCACCAGTGTCATCATCTACGTCGTCATTAGTTGTGTCATCCTTCTCGTCATATATGAACCCATTAATGTTATGCAGTTCAAACAAACTAAGTAATGTTCTATCGTTTACGACCACCTTCCAAGGCACTTTGGGCTTCATGGACAGTATTCCATTATTATAAGGACTAAGGCATGTCTCGTGTGCTAGCATCCACCCTATCTGGTCATCAGTTGATTCTGTCAATGTCCAAACCTGTAGTTGGGAATTATCGAGCACCACATAACGAACCTCTCTCTCATAATTCATTAACACAGATCTCTCGGGCAACTTATGCATACTTCCATATCTTTTCTCGATGTAAGGCTTACCAGGCAACTGGGCCATGTCGTATGACCCCTCAAATTCCCGCAAGATCATAATAATGTCATTCCAGCAGTGTACATAGAGAGACCCTTGCCAGTACTCAGCTGACTTTCATATTTTCACGTAGCTAGGATGCGGTGCGGTCAACATGTCGTAGAGGTGCCCAGGGGCGCAACGCCCCGGCACACACTGCCGGCTTGCCCATTGACCGTTCTCTGAGGAGAACACCAGTACAGAGATCACCTTTTGGTTTGGTACCTCGAGCCCTGGCACATGGACATGCATCTCCTGTTGTTCCGGCGTTGAAACCTCGCCTTCTTGTGATGCCAATGACAATTCATCTAATCTTGATGGTGATGATGTATCCAAGTCTCTGACATACTCAGCATGCTCTTTTGTGTCTATCTGATGTTGGCCTCCTTCCGATAGCTGCTCTTCTTCATACTCCACGTACTCCAACCAGGTTTGTGGTTCGGTATTTTTTTACTTCCATCAAAGCTTGGATCTTTTCTTCCATGGATGGTTGGCTCTTTCCTCTTGGAAGGAGGAATACCTTGTGGTGCCGCGACACGGCGGGGTCGAAGGCGAGGAACATGCCGTGGTGATACGACCCCATGGGTGGCAGCTGAGCGCATCGTATTGTCGCTGGGTTAGAGCATCTCCAACAGGTGTCCAAAAAGAGCTCCGTGCGCTAAAAGTTTAGTTTTTTGGGCGCCGGGCAGCTCCAGCGGAAATTGTAGCGCTAAAAGTTTTTGGGCGCGCGCTGAAAAACGCTATCGCGCGCAATATATTTTAGGCGCCGGATTGTGCGCGCTTCACAATTTACAACTGTCTGCTTTTTGGACGCGTGTTTTTGGGCCCCTGCCAAAGCAAAGTTGGTACCGGCGCATTAAAAGTGCTACAATGGCGCGATATAACGTTTATTGGGCACGGAATTTTTGTGCGACCGTTGGAGATGCTCTTACAGACATAAAATTCGGATGAATCGTCCCGGAGGAGAAGGAGACCGTTACAGTAGTGGAGCACCGAGGCCCAGTCATGCCGAAAGAGTGGACGCCGGAAGGCCCAGAACACAGGCCTGTCACGAGCCACGGGAGGCTGCTCCGATCGCGACGCCGGCGGGGCAAAGAAGGAGGACTCGTCGTTGGATCCGAAGTTGTTGGTGAAGATGCCGCTGAAGGGGCCCTGAGGGAAGAAGTATCGAAGGAGGAGCTTGTGGGTGTCGACGATATCGCGCCACGCACGGCAGCCGCGCCGCGACTCCACGAGCGCGTGGCACAGGAGGCGGCCGATGATGCCGATGAGCACGTCGTAGGGGAAGCAGATGCCGTTGCCGTCGCTGTCCATCTGGCCGGCCGGCGGGGGGTGCAGATCGGTTAACTCGGGGAGGCGGCGAGGGATCGATGTCGACCGATCAGAGTTGTAGAAATAGTACCTTTAGCGTAGCTAGATCGTGTCCGTCTGTCGTCGAGTTGTGATGTGCATCGGTCCAATCTATATGTAAGTACGTATTTGGAAAGTATTCAACCAATTCGGACTGAGTTATGGGCTTACGGCCGATGTGCGTACATACATCTCCCATCGAGCCCATGTCCATGATGTTTTTGTGTTGGGAGTGACTAATGAACAGGCGACTGATTTTAAATTGGTGTCAGGTCGTTTTTTATTCCACTCAATGATTGACACCTGTCTAAGTATATACTCTGTCTAGAAACTCATTAGTACAGAAAAACGTCTGTTTCCTTTCCTGCTTCAGGTCGAAAATCTGCCGAAGCCTCTTGGGCTCCTTTTAGTTTACGTAAAAGGAACCTGCCCCTGAAACGGGCCTCCTAGCAGACCCGTTAATGCAAAAACGTGAAGGTTGACTAACAGAAGGAACCCACACTGTCCACCCCCACCACCCCTCTCTCTCACCCGTCTAGGGGGCTGCGTTGGGTAACAACACACTGCCCTCCCTTCCCTAAAATTTTCATTTATATATACATGCTGCATTTATGTGATGATCACCTTACTTGTGAATCATCTATACATAAAGAAAATGTACTATAGTTAGATAAGGCTTGTGTCCCTGTTGTTCTACTTGGCAGAGAAGAACTCAATAAAAACATGATCACCTTCCTGCATAAAAAACTGATAATCGATTAATCACTGAATATACAAACACTTAACATAGAGTGAAGAAACTAACACTAAAACTGTGCAATCATGAGGAAAATGAAAACTAGAACTAATATACTGATAAACACTAGTGTGGGAACTTGCTGAGTTAATCATGAACAAACTAAACAAAGAGGCAAAAACTGGACACTCGGGATAAAACTGAGGACATATATACTGAAACCTGAGGAAATATATGGAAGAAAACTGAGGACAAATACTGAAACCTGGATAAGACCTTAAATGACACTGAACCTAAAATACAGAAATCTAAAACTGAAATAACTAAGGATCAAGAACTATATATACTGAAATAACAACAAGCAACACCACACTGAAATTGTACTCAAGAATGCACACTGAATCTGAAACAGATGAATAATAGAACGAAAAAATAATACTGACGAACACACACTGAATATGACTTGAAGAACTTGATTACTGAATCCGAAGCAGAAAACTGATGGAAAATAGAGGACTAATAGAAAGAATACCAAGAAGACTGAGAAGAATACCAATAGGACTAAGGAATAAAGATAACTAATGACTGATAACTAAGAAAGAAGAAGCATAGACTTAAGAGTGACAGAATGTAAGACAAGGTGAAACACATAACTAAAAGACAAAATAACACTGAATATGACTAAAGATAAACTAAAGAACTAAGACTGGATAAGACAGAAGATCATAGAACAAGACTAAAATAATTATGACTGAAATACAAATTGACTCAATGTGACATATGACTAAAAAGAGATTAATGATAGAATTGGATTTTATACTTCTTCGTCACATATTTGTTCTTGAGTTTCTATACTGTATCTGAAAAAGAGACTGGATTTTACAGGTAAACAGCTACGTGAATGAGGATATGCATGATATGTGCATTGGAAGCCAAGAAGCTCTGTTCATGCAGGTCGATGGAGGAAGGAAAAAAATTCTTCGTATTTTTTACGCCTTACAACTATTCATTCAGTTTCAGAGGTGGCAGAAAAAGAAAAAATTACAGACGACTGAATATGAAATTTGACGCTGCCAAGGGATATTTTAAGCTAACAATCATCAGGGGGAGAAAATATTTTGCATTCCAAGGACAAGTCTGCTGTTCCTGCAAACTCATCGATGCACAGGACAAAAAGACGAGCAAGTTATTCGTTCAGGTTCAGATAACCAAACAGACTTGCATCCTGAATTACAAGATTTTTTTTCAAAAAAGACATGTGTATAAGAAAGAAAACATCGATCCAAAAGCACATGTATGAGCACAGATAACTAGACTTCCCATTTCTCACTTATGCAGATTAAAAGAGGGTAACTAGAACAAATTCCATTGTGTACACTAGTTTCAGAACAATCTACTGCCTGGTTAGTTGGTGCATAACACTACATTCAGATGATCCCCAAGCCATTCTCTACGTAATCACTCAACTCTGTGAAAACAAATCACATCCATTACTAACTAAAAGCCATCAAAATCATGCTGACAACAAAAGTGGCACCCTACAATTTCTCCACATTACTACTCCTGCAGAAGAAAAAAACGCATACATTCAGTTACCTATCTCTGACCATCTACAAACATTCCTTGGGCTTCTAAAATATCTTACAGGGTAACACACTATATGTGGAAAATTCAATCATACTGAAAATGAGGTCTACATCCAGAACAAAAGAGTACTACATTAAGACAAAGTTGAGGCCTACTTAGTGAACGAAAATTGGAGGACACACATACAGGTGCCTGCAGCAAATTCAGGGGCGTTCTATGATGAACCACTCAAAAAACTCCTCCAGGATTGAAGAGATTCATGGGCGTTTCTGTTCTACCACACACCTTCCTGGCCGAAACTACAAACAACTAAACCACCCCCTGCTATGGAGGTCTGTGACCGGTGACAAACACGACGAACTGAAATTCAGAGGGCATAGACATATAGAACAGAAAAAGGGCAGCGGGAAGGAGCGTGATACCTTGCGCCCCGATGGCGCCGCCGACTGCCGTCGCACCCACCGACTGAAGCTTGCTGGTGGCGGACATGGCGGCGCAGCTCCGCCGAGCTCCTCTCCAAACCGACATCTGACCTGCGTGCAGCCGGCACTGTGGAGCATGCCTCCTGCTTACAAGCTCTCCTCGCGGAGGACTCGGCGCACGCCATCTCTGTTGCTAAACACCGGCGAGGACGCCCCCGCCTCCCCTCCGCCGTCTCCGCCCCCGCCTTCCCTCCGGCCGTCTCCGCCCCGCCTCGGCCCACCCCCCACCAATCCCCTCCTCAGATACAACAAAGGCCGCCGCCCCACAGACTGAATAGAAAACTCAAAAACACCTGGCGCTTCGCGGATCGGATAACGTAAACCATGGACGCGCAAACCCGAAAGCCCAACAACACAGAAAAAGGTCCGCCTCGTACCCACAACCAACTGAGGACAAACGAAAATCACTGAGATTGGTGCGAATCGGACGGACTAAAAAACGACCTGAGACGAATTTGTTTTCAGACGACTGAAAAATAGTAAAAGTGTTTTGTGTTTGTACATGTGGGGGAGCTACCTTCTTGGCCGGCCTTCCATCGCATTAATGGCTGCCGCCGCACACACACATTTCGGAGATCGGCGGGAGCCGGCCTCCATCGCATCAATGGCTGCCGCCGCACACACACATTTCGGAGGGAGTAGATATGTGCAATACCGGCCATGAAGGAAAAAACATAACTAGTGTGCCGTAGGCAAGAAGGTGAGTTTGAATTCTTTTGAGCATACATCACATTCTCATACATTTTAGTTGCAGGTTCAAATGTAGTATTTCGGCGCCACCGCTAAAACACCATGGTTCAACTGCACTAAAACTCAATCGCTAAGAATTCAAGATCCTCATTAGGGACTCTCTGATCTAGAGAATTTTCTAATTATTCCTTTGCACTACATTCCAAAGAAAAATTTACGCCCACTCAAAACTTTGGCATGTAATCTTTTGGATTTTCCTAGGGAACAACCAATGGAAATTTCATCCTACAAATTTAATCATGTAGAATTCGTCCAGACTAGGTCTTTTGTTAGTAGCTCGAGATCATGAGCAACACATTTATTTCCACTGAACCCACTCACATAAATTCCCATATATATCTTACACTCTAGCAAAAGAATGTAATGAACCTCTCTTGGTCTTTTGGATGAATAACATGGCGTCATGTTTCAACAGGGACGAGCTGCAGGTGACACTTGTTGATGCACAGTCCAGGTCCATCAACTGGCATGTAAAGAAATGGAAATAACTTAGGCCGGCACCATAAACTACCATGTAAACTGATGACATACCTTGGGCCGGCAGCTGCAACTACCATGTAAACAAATGACATACCGTGGGCCGGCACAAGGCCGGCAGTGAAGCTTTTGAACTAGTCACCTCCATCTATTCTCTAAAAAAGCGGAAAAAGTGCAATCCATCTTTCAAACTCTTGAGAACTGGGCACTGTCAAAAACAAAACAAAAACTGCAGAGAAGTACTGGAGAAGAGAACGGATAACCAGAAAGAGAGTTCAGGCGCCACCCACGCTGGCTAGACCATCTTCTACACAGCGGTGCAGTACAGGTTAGACCTTGTGTTCTTTGCTTGTACTACTCCGCAAAGGCAAAGCTCATCTCGAGCTTGCTTACCATAGGGCCAATAACTGACTGGTTTACTGGTTACAGTTTCGGTTTGAAGCACCATGGGTCCTGCCGTTCTCTTCTTCCTCGTGCTTGCGGCTGCAGCACCCTTGCATTTGGCGGCACAGACCTTGAATTATTCCATGGCGAAACCCTCGACGGTTTGGATCAACAACGAATTTCAACGCCACGGCTTCAGCAGCCGCCTCCGCACCATCGTCACCCGTTCTCTAGGACCAGAAACTCAAGCTCGCCCTGACTCTGAACTTGATGTTGCCGCAGGGTTCACATGTGCCTCCCGTCAGTCAGCATGCAACGATTTCCTCTTTGCGGTGTTCATTTACATGAATGTTGGGTTCAACCTTAATAATGCCACAACTCCACAGCCACAGGTAATCTGGTCTGCCAACCAGGCTCGCCCTGTCACAGAGAATGCAACCCTTGAGTTTACCTCGGATGGGAACTTGGTCCTCTGTGATGATGATGGTAGCCATGTCTGGTCCACCAGCAGCTCAGGCCGGTCTGTGGCTGGAATGTTGATCACCGATATAGGCAATTTGGTGTTGTTCGATCAGAGAAATGCAACAGTGTGGCAGTCATTTGATCATCCTACCGACACATTGGTCCCTGGGCAGTCACTTGTGGAAGGTACGAGGCTCACAGCAAGTACTTCTGCAATAAATATGATGAATCCAAATCAGTTTTATATCACTGTACTCCCAGATGGATTACATGCTTATGCTGAATCCACACCACCACAACTATACTACCGTTTACCCTGGGCGTCCATCGACAAGAAAGGAAATGATCCAATAACTGTTACATTCATGAATGAAAGCCTCACCGTCTCTGTGCGGTCAGATATATATCATCAGTTCTCACTGCCACCAGCAAAATCTACCCGGTTCATGAGATTAGATTCAGATGGACACTTGAGGGTGTATGAACAGTCTGGTATATCATGGCCCGTGGAGTATGATGTAATGCAAATAGATTATTGTGCTTACCCAACAGTCTGCGGGCGGTACGGCATATGCATGGGCGTACAGTGCACTTATCCACTTGAGAACAATTCAAATTCACGGCACTTCAAGCCAGTGGAGGAACGGAAGCCAAATCTTGGTTCCACCCCAATAACTCCAATCTCTTGTCAAGAAATTCAACACCATCAACTCTTCACACTTACTAATATTTCTTACTTTGTCAAAAAACCGACAGTTGTGAATGCGACAAGCATCGATGACTGTAAGCAAGCATGCCTGAAGAATTGCTCCTGCAAGGCTGTTATATTTAGGCACCGGAACAATTCCCTTGGAAAATGCGATTGGTTGACGGAGGTCTTCTCTTTGCAATCAATACAGCCTGAAGCATTTGGTTACAGCTCGTCTGCTTACCTCAAGGTGCAGCTTAGCCCCACCATTTCTGCATCTACTTCAAACAAAAAAAGGGTGTTGTTAGTTGCTACATTTGTAGCTATTGCTACTCTTGTATTGTTTATCATTGCGGTCACTCTTTATCGACAAAGGAGGAGGAAGTATGAAGACAAAAATGAGGAATTTTATTTCGATCAATTTCCTGGAATGCCAACAAGGTTTTCTCTTGAGAAGTTGACTGAATGCACTCGAGGATTCGATAAGAAACTCGGAGAAGGCGGGTTTGGGTCAGTTTTTGAAGGGAAATTAGGTGAAGAAAGAATTGCAGTAAAACGTTTAGAAGGTGCTAGACAGGGAAAGAAAGAGTTCTTGGCAGAGGTCGAGACTATTGGCAGCATTGAACACATCAATCTTGTCAGCCTGATTGGGTTTTGTGCACAGAAGTCTGAGAGGCTTCTGGTATATGAATATATGTCCAGAGGGTCGCTTGATAGGTGGATCTATTACCATCATAACAACAACCCTCTTGATTGGTGCACTCGTTGTAGGATTATATTGGATATTGCCAAGGGCCTATGTTATCTTCATGAGGAGTGCAGGCGAAAAATTGTTCATCTGGACATCAAACCACAAAATATTCTCTTAGATGACAATTTCAATGCCAAAGTGGCTGATTTTGGACTATGTAAGTTAATAAACAGGGATCAAAGCAAGGTAGTAACCGTGATGAGAGGAACACCTGGATATCTTGCACCTGAATGGCTGACATCGCGGATCACTGAAAAAGTGGATGTCTACAGCTTTGGAGTTGTTGTCATGGAAATAGTAAGTGGAAGGAAAAATATTGACAATTCTCATGCCGAGGAGGAAGTTCAGCTCATAAATTTATTACGGGAAAAAGAACAAAACAATCAATTGATTGATCTGATCGACAAGCATAGTAACGATATGTTGTCACGTCAGGAAGAAGTGATTCAAATGATGAAGCTCGCAGTATGGTGCCTGCAAAACGAAAGCACTCGAAGGCCTTCAATGTCAACTGTGATCAAGGTATTGGAAGGTGGGATGAGCGTAGAAACTTTTGATGTAAATTCAATCATGCCTGTTCAAGATAATTTATCCACATATTTGGTCCCAGCTCAAGCATCCATATTATCCGGCCCAAGGTGAAACATGTGGCTAACGTGCTTTAGAAATTTAACTTGTATGTTTTTGCTTTTGTATCTTGTCCTACTTTGGAAGTATGTTTGGATGGCGTCAAAGAACAACTTGCAGTCAATATGTGTGTTTGATTGTCCGGTGAAGTGTCTCGTTGTCGACTCATACCTTTAGAGCTGAAAAAAAAAACAGTAGTGCCATGTGACGTATGCCAGAAAAGATACCGGCCAGGAGATGGTTTGAAGGAAGGAGAATGCTTAGAGGAGAGAGCGCCTGCTGTGGTAGGGTGAAACTGTGTTAGTTAGTGACTATTCTAGATAATGCATCCACATATCGAACACCGTGTTGTTCCAGCGTTTATCTTATCTGTCCCAAGGTGAGACAGGCGCTCAATGAGTATGCTTCTCCTGTCCAACATGGATTTGTGTCCCTCCCCTGCCATTATGTTTGATTGGGTGTGACACCATACTCTATGGAAATGCATAAGAAGTGAAATCATTTGACATATTTTTTGGCATAAAAAATAGCTGACATTTAGTTAGCTGAATTTATAAAACTCAACTGGGAATTGGGATGAAAGTTAGCAGCTACATTAAACCGAGCAGAATGGGAGGTCGGAGGCTTTCTCCATGTTCTTCTGCAAGTTGCAACTCACAATGTACTGACAAACAATTGGAATTGCAGGCAAGATATACCTAGTGTTCTGAATATTTGGCCTAGACAGGCTTCGGTGCTTTCCAATGCAGTGACAATGTACCCATGAAGGTTTCTGCAATCAAACTTACAGGAGGGCTGATAAACACAACCCTAAGTTCGAATTTGATTTTCACTGAGACTAAACAGCATAAGTATTATCATTCGAATTTGATTCAGAGCCCACTACAGTTCCATTTGGGATGTACAGTAGAACTTACTGAACTGGCAGAGGTTGATGCAGAACCAAACCTGGGGTAGCAGACGCTCCCTGGAGAAGAAGCAGGGTCGGGCGACCGGTGCTGCAGGCTCCTCGCCGCCGCAGGCGCGCGGGAGGAACCCCTCGGTCGCGCGAGGTGAGGAGTGTGCGCGGTTCTGCGTAGAACCGCAGCGGCAGGAGGTCGAAGTGCTCATCAAGCCACGCGGGGTGACCATGCCGGGGTAGTGGCGGCAGCGGGTCGTCGGAGCTTTTGGGGTCTGCGGTGGCGCCGGCGACGCGGGAGGGGAGAAGGAGCCGTCCAGGTGACAGCTTTTTTTTTCCTGTGGAATTGTTGCGGCGAATGGGCATCTGAGCTCGCGAGTCGCGATCAGAAGCCCAGCCCAGTGGGAGGCCTGCCTCTTGGCTAGGATGTTTGACAAAAAAATATCACTCAATTTTCCTGAAAACCAATATTTTTTAGGAAAACAAATATGATCACTCGATTTACCTCAGAAAAAGTGATACTCACTAATTATTTTATAATCACTAGATATTCTTCATAGAAAAAATGATGATCACTGGTTCTAAGAAAAAATATATGATAACTCGAGTTACGAGCAATATTTACTGCTGAAACAATCGTACAATTCCCTCACAAGACAAGTTGAAGAATTACACCGCGTCCTGGGTCGGTAGCAATGCTACATACTTACATGTACAAAGACTACGAAAAATAACAATGTAATAATATACTACTCCTTCCATCCTAAAATAAGTGTCTCAACTTTGTACTAACTCTAGTATAAATTTGTACTAAGCTCAAGACATTTATTTTGAGATAGAGGGAGTAATATACTAGTCACATATATGAATAATAACAACCAATGAATTCGTCGCGTATTCAGCTCATATCAATATCATGAACACTCAGGGAGAACCTGTACGTGCGTGTATAGTTGCTCGACATAAACATGCGATTAATTTGGCACAAAGATTCGTGGCATTGCCACCTAAGTAGACGTACTGCACCATAAAAGATGATCGATCACCAATTAAGTGTGTGTGTATATATGACATCATCATCCAAGAGACATGTTGCTCCAGATCCCACATGCCATCCTCACAGGTGAAAGCTTCATCAAACATCTGTTGATTTGGTTTGGATTCAACGCAGTTGACAAGTTCAGAGTTAGTTACCCATTGTTGAAGAACAGAGTTCAGACTTCAGAGATACCCACCACACGGCAGACACAAACTGAAGTCATACCAGTGCAGGCTCAGACCTGGCAAGCATGATGGAGATACCCCTTCTGCCTTAAAATGATTTTTGCTGACTGGAGCACACATTTCCTAACTTGTACACACTAGTGATCCAGGCCACAAACTGCCATGGAAAACTGGGCCCAGTAGAGTACAGCTAGCCAGTCAGCGACACTTCTGAACTAGTCAGACCAATCCATCTCCAAAATCACCAAAAAAAAAACTTTCCCAGCGAGTCGAGGCACCCAACACCGGCATCTTTTTCCGGCAATCTCATCTTCTTCACCAGAGGCTTGGTATCATCAGGTGCAACCGTGTGATCTTATTTCTACTCTGCAAGTGCTAGTTCATTCCCAGTTTCTTGGTGGTTTCTCATGTATGCAAGTTCAGATATATATAACCCACGGCCAACACGACCCGAATTTCTGAACAAGCTGCATCTAGCAGACTTATTTTTGTACCAGCCCAGGCTCAGACCTGTCAAGCACGATGGAGACGCCCTCGTCATCAAACGTATATTTTGAGGATAAAAAGATTATATTCCTGTGGGCAGATTGGTTTCGACGCAGCGAACAAGTTCAGAGTTACACATTGTCACAGAAAGAAGTTCAGAGATGCGCTTGATTTTGTACTAGTGCAGGGGCTCAGACTTGTCAAGCATGATGGAGATTTTCTTTCTTCTTACCATAATAAATCATACCTGTTTTGCCGACTGGAGAAGATCAATAATTTCCTGGCCGACAGGGATTAGAGACTTGTACTGGCTACTACCTAGCAATGGGCCAACCAATCAATGTTTCTGTTGACTGGAACAGCACATCATCGCTTTCCTGTCTTAATCATAAGAGAGGCAAGTGGTGAGCGGTACACCACAGAGAGACTTGTTGACTTGCATACTCGGCAACTACCAATGGAAGTCTTGGGTCAGCAGAGCAAATCAGTGACATCTCCAGAATCACAAAACATTGCTCCCAACGAGTCCGGGCACGCAACCCGGGGATCACCGGCCATCCTTTTTTCCGGTGATCGGCATGATCTTCTCCGTCGGCAGCTCAGGACCATAAGGTGCGACCTTGTGATTTTGCTCTAATCTTCTACTAGTTCTTCCCCAGTTTCTTGGCGGCTTATCATGAGCCAAGAGAATCAACTGATTATTCTTAATTGTAGACTCTGGTTCCTCCCAAGCGGCATGGGTCCTGCCAATCTCTTCATCCTTGTACTTACAACTACGGCGCCATTACTCTCCACCTCGCAGCCCTTTAACTATTCCATGGCCAGACCTTCGATGGTGTGGATCAACAACGCCTCCTCCTACTATGATATACCCACCGTGGACCCAGCTGTCACCAGTTTTGTACCACAAGGAGCTAATTCTAGCTCCGGGTTCGCCTTTGCCGCGGGGTTCGTTTGTGCCTCCACCCTCGTGTGCGACGTGTCCCTCTTTGCTGTTTCTGTTGTCAGCTATGCAAGGAACCGGCTTTTTCTGGAGCAGGTTGTCTGGTCTGCCAACCGGGATCACCCTGTTAGGGAGAATGCCACCCTCGAGTTTACCTCGCACGGAAATTTAGTCCTCCGTGATGCTGATGGTAGCCACGTCTGGTCGAGCAGCACCTCAGGTCAGTCTGTAGCAGGCATGGTGATCAGCGGGACTGGAAATCTGATGTTGTTTGACAAGAAAAATGCGACAGTGTGGCAGTCATTTGATCATCCTACCGATACATTGATCCGTGGGCAGTCACTTCTAGAAGGTATGAAGCTCACAGCAAGTGCCTCTGCAACAAATACGACTAAGAATCAGTTCTATATCACAGTACTCCCACACGGATTATATGCTTATGTTGAATCCACACCACCACAACTCTACTTTTCATTCTATTACTCGGTGGCCGATCACAGGAAGGAAAATGATTTAACAAGGGTTACATTCATGAACGGAAGCCTCACGATCTTTGTGCAGTCAGATAGGTTTGGTGGTATCTCATTGCCAGCAAGTGAATCCAACCAATACATGAAACTAGAGTCAAATGGACACTTGAGGTTGTACGACTGGGATGACAGATCTATTTTGTATGAAGTAATGCAGATAGATGATTGTGATTACCCAACAGTTTGTGGGGAGTATGGCATATGCATCGGGGCCCAATGCATTTGTCCATATGAGAACACTTTCTTCAAGGCGGTGGACGAACGACGGCCCCATCTTGGTTGCACACCATTAACTCCAATCTCTTGTCAAGAAAAACAACGGCATCGACTATTGGCCCTTCCCTCCATTTCTTACTTTGATAAGAACTACACGGTAGTGAACGCCAAAAGCATGGCTCATTGTAAGAAAGCCTGCTTGAAGAGCTGCTCCTGTAGGGCCATCATCTTCAGTTATTACCACAATGATTCCTATGGAGAATGTGTGTGGGTGACAAAGGTCTTCTCCTTGCAATCAATGAAGCATGAGGATGTTGGCTACAACTCTACTGCCTACCTCAAGGTGCAAATTGATGAAAACAAAACGAAGGTGATGTTAGGAGCTACACTTGGAGCTATTGGTGCTCTTTTATTACTTGTCACTGGTATATGTCTTTGTCTAAAGAGGAGGGGGAAATATGAAGAGAAAGATGAATTTGATTTTGATCAATTGCCTGGAATGCTGACAAGGTTTTCTTTCGAAAAGCTGAGCGAATGCACTGAAGGGTTCAGTAAGAAGCTAGGAGACGGTGGGTTTGGTTCAGTTTTTCAAGGGGAATTAGGTGAAGAGAAAGTTGCGGTGAAACGTTTGGAAGGTGCCAGACAAGGCAAGAAAGAGTTCTTGGCAGAAGTAGAGACTATTGGCAGCATAGAACATATCAATCTTGTCAGGTTGATTGGGTTCTGCGCAGAGAAATCTGAGAGGCTTCTAGTGTATGAATATATGTCAAGAGGGTCGCTTGATAGGTGGATCTATTACCACCATAACAATGCCCCTCTTGATTGGTGCACCCGGTGGAGGATCATTCTGGCTATTGCCAAAGGCCTATGTTATCTTCATGAGGAGTGCAGGCATATAATTGCTCATTTGGACATCAAACCACAAAATATTCTCTTGGATGACAAATTCAATGCTAAAGTGGCTGATTTTGGGCTTTGTAAGTTAATAAATAGGGATCAAAGTAAGGTAGTGACTATGATGAGAGGAACACCTGGATATCTGGCACCTGAATGGTTAACTTCGCGAATCACTGAAAAAGTTGACGTCTACAGCTTTGGAGTTGTTCTCATGGAAATAGTAAGTGGAAGAAAAAATATTGACAGCTCTCAGCCTGAGGAGGATGTCCAGCTCATAAATATGTTACGAGAAAAGGCCCAAAACAACCATTTGGTTGATCTGATTGACAAGCATGGTGAGGATATGGTCTCACACAAGGAGGAAGTGATTCAAATGATGAAACTCGCAATATGGTGCCTGCAACAAGACAGCATTCGAAGGCCTTCAATGTCAACCGTGATCAAAGCATTGGAAGGTGCAATTAGCATAGAAACTTTCGATGCAAATTCAGTCATGCCTGTTCAAGATAATCCATCCACATATTCAGTTACATCCCAGACATCGATGCTATCTGGCCCAAGGTGAAACAGATGGTTAATGAGCAGAAGAAATAACTCATGCAATTTGTCTTTTGTAGCATACCATATTTGTACTTTGGAAAGTATATGTTTCTGATGATTGTTCATTGAAGTTGTATGGTTGTGTGCCTTTAAAGCACGAAATCTAGTTCTCCATGAAGAGCGCAATGACAGTTCGTTCTTGACTGGGCCTCCCTAGGAGGCAGAGACGCCATGAGAAAGAACCTTTTGGCCCGGGGTTCTAAGGCCCTACTGATTCAAATCAAACAGAAAAAAATATATACAAAAGGTTAGGACTCGGGACTAGGTAAAAGCAAGAAAAACTGCTTAGGTATTCAGGAGGGCACATTGAACCTTACTCATGCAACCCTCCTCTTCTGCGACCCATGTTATACAGTGCGGCAATATAACATTAACATCTAACTTCTGAAGGAAAATTGGCTACTACTCCGTTTTTTATTATTCTGATGGACTGAATCGATGAGTTCTATGATTTTTCTAAGAAGGGAAGGGACTGCTTGCGAGACCATTCAGGTGATAATGGAGGTGATCCAGGAAGTAGTGTTGATAGCAAGCTCAAGTACCCCTAATCTTGTCATACATAGGAAAAACGTTCAATACATGCACTGAAATAAACTTTCATTAGTAGAGAGCAGAATAAACAACTCACCTTCACAAGACAAAATACTACAAACTGTGCTGTTTTTCGATTTCGCCTAATCTTGTCATACCCCTAATTTTTCTACTTCAGATGACTGAACTGAAAACAGATATGCCCCCATCGCCAATTAAGCTATCTAAAGACATTACAGTTCTCCTTAACTGAATCTAGTGTATCTAAAATAGACAACCGGATAAACAGAAGCTCCATGAAAATAGACGTGAAAATAACAACAGCAACACCAGAAGTACAGAGCTCACACTATCGATCCATCCATGAGCAGAAGTACTCAAAATCCATTTGTTAAACCTCTGTTACCGCAGAATCCATTCACCTGCATGCATGCTAATGCACATGATGATCATCCTTGACTGAATGAATATAGCGTATCTCAAATAGAGAACCAGGATAAACAGACGCTCCATCGTAACTAGACAAGAAAATAATAGTAGCAGGAGTGAAAGCACGGAGCTCACATTATCAATCCATCCGCGACTTGATGGATACGGTTAAGGTCCTGGATGCGAATGTTGCTAATTATCTATGGTTCTTCATGTCTCCCTTCTATGATAATGTCACAGTCCGTCACGGTGCTTCCAGAACAAGTGTCTGACGATGAAGCATCTGTTCCTGAAGAAGGGGTTCAGTTAACTGAAGAAGGTTCAGAGAAGGAAGCTGTAAGTCAGCACCTGCTCTGTGTTCCATTAGAAACTCTGAACCTGAGCATATTCCTTCAAAAGGATGTGTTATACTAGATATTATAGTACGAAACTGAATGTTTCTATGCAATCTGTTTTGTTTGGCGGATTCAGGAGGTGTCACGACGGACACAAACGGACCACCTACACAAAGGGCGAGCCCCTTTGGAAACCAACCATGGTGCCAGGCCATTGGAGAACATGCAAAATACTCGTTTGCCCAACTTCATTCATGCGCAGTCAGGTTCAGTCATTCAGAGGTGCACGCGCACACCACACGCCCACACACGCATGCACCCACCCCCACACCCTCACACGCGCTCACACACACATTCATCCTCGACCCATTCTGTCGAGGCCGCTCATGAGGACCTCATAGTACCGTTCATCCTCACAGGCGCGGCGCGCTAGGCCGAAGAGCTTATCATTGCTGGCACGTTTCATCCTGCGGTTCACCACGGCAGTGCATCTGGCACTGCAGCGGCTTGGTAGTCCAGCGTGGCATGACGTGTAGCCTTGGTATCTCATGCACGCCCAGGTGGATCATTACCTGACAAAATTCAAAGCATGAAGGTGTTGAAGGGTGTATGCAAGCAATATGTCGCAGATAAAGGTAGGAGCAAAAGAATACTGCAGTAGCAATGGATGGAAGATAGTATTGATAGAGAATTTTTACCTTGACGGCATGGCAGCAGAGCAACCCCGCATGCTCAAACTGCTTGCACACGCACGTGAACACTTCGCCGTCTTCTCTAACATTGACCTCATATTCCACCCTAGACCACTTCTCCCTTGCTTCATTGCTGGGATGCCGTGCTATGTACCTCAGGTTGGGTATGACTGCCTCCACCACATAAGGTTCAGATTTGTGTATGGCTTGCACAAACAGTTCGTACACCGGTCTTGATTGTGTACACCTCGCTGGCATGCTTTTCGATCGGCAGATTTGTTCTCAGGACAATCTCACCCTGCATGGAAACAACAATTCATCCTAGCTTAGTCTCAGCTCATCATGAAGAAAATACTTTAATCTTATGAAGTTAAGCTTACTGTAGTAGTCCTCTTGTCCCGAAACCCCCAGTCTGGTTCTTGAACGGACCGCAATTCCACGTACTGTTGGATGAAAAGCTCCATTGAGCAATCCCGTGGAACATGTTGTCTCAGGAAGAGATAATATGAAGGGATTCTTTGGTTCAAAGAAATTAAAAGCGTGCACATTTTGAGTTAGGTACTAACTCATGTTTACTAATTTCTACGAACGATGTTCAACATGGCGGAGCTAGACATAAACAGCTTGGGGGGGGGGGGGGGGGGGGAGACAAAATATGAGTGTTGGGGCATGGAAGCTAAAAGAGTTTTTCTAACCCCTCGCAAAAAAATCCTTCACAACTTGGTTTAATGTTGTCTGCCATTGATGTTCGATGAAACAAACTATTCCTAATCCTGCATAAGTAACCCTTTCAGTTAGGAACTCCCATGACAATTCACGGGTATATGTATTAGATGTACCAACTAAAATTTGTGGACAAATACTTGTGAGTATTAATGTTCCTTCTTCTCGAACAAAAGTACTATTTTTTTCTAAACATCTCTAAAACCTACTTAAAAGTATACTTATAAGTATAGCTTATAAGGTGCATTTCATTTGAGAGAAAGGTGGGTATGCCGGATATATCCACATTCACATGGTTGGCGATATCTGTTTTTCTTTTGGTCGATTGTTTCAGAAGTGGACGACATCTAACAAAATATTTCGGGCTTATTTGGTTCGCATGATTCTATAAACACAAGAAGTGGAAAATCACAGGTTAGAATGACATGGCATATTGAATCCTATATAGGAATAGAAAACACATGATTTTGTAATCAAAATTGTTTGGTTGCTTAGGATTGGCATGTCAAGTTGCTTTCTCAGACCCCAACATAAACCACCTTATCCTCACTTAGATTGTTCTTTTGGAATTTTCTACAACAGTAGGTGCATGACATAGTTATCACAAAAGCAATGAATTTTTTTGTAGAATTGCATGCAAAGAGACCATATGGATAGTTCCGATGGTTTCTAATCCTACATACCAAACAAAGCCTACAGGAAAATCTTCTAAGAAATGAAACCCTCCAAAATTTCTATGGGGCATAGTTGAAATTGACCGGCGCTTCATCATGCATATTAGATGAGGACTCCGGCATTAGATTTTCTTTTTGTTCAACAAAGAAAACTTACTCAAAGTACATATTAATCAAACTGATGAAACTTGAAAGGATTATATTAGCAAAAGAAACAAAGAAACAAACCGCTGGACAATATTCTTCCTTTCTAGGCGCCAACACTGATGGCAAGAACAATGGAATGGTGATTGGAGGTTGGCTTCAACTAGTACTTGTCGTTATGGTCCTACCGCCATCGTCATAGCTATGCTCATGAGCGTGGCATGATGTCTTTAGCTCTAAGAAACCACCAATGTTGCATTGGAACACCACACAATCACCCTTGATTAAGTCCTTTTGCGTCTCTCGAAGTCTTTCTAAAGTGGTCGTGGCTACACAATTGTGCTTCTTCTTCCCCCTGCAATTTTTTTTATTTGCTTCCTCATCTCCTTCACCATTGTTTAAGATATCCATTATATATGGCCGGATTCATGTATGATTATACACAACGTTACTAGCCTAGTTGAGGAAGCTCAGCTGGTATTGTGCTTGCATCTGATGTTTTTTGTATCTTTCCAGGTAGCGCATTTGGAGATAGAAGGCGATGTAGTAGGAGTAGGATATGGTGGCGGCAGAGAATGCGAGTTGTGGTACAACACAGAGGTTGTGCAAAATTACATTCGATTATATCCAGGTCATGTATATATGTGCCTATACGGTTATCACTGTGTAGGGATAAGGCCTAACGCTCATACAATCTCAATTATTCTAGGATAACAAGTGTTTGGACAGAAAACCATCACCCTTTACAATTTTTTAAGGGTGGCTGTGTATGGAAGCAAATGTCAAGACTGCATCTTAATTTGATACAAGATGAAGAATCATTGATCAATTTCTTCTTTTCTCGCTCTTGCTTCTGTATATAACGCCATGGCCTTGTCCATGACCTTGGAATCCAGTAAAAGCCGCGTTCTTTTCTTGCTGCAAGGATGAGTAGACATGTACTCCTTGAACGATGATGAATTCCCGCCGAGCTCTCCGAGCTTCTCGTGGACCTTAGGGGCTATGCGTGGATCGAAACCAGCGGCAGCGAGCAGCAGGATTCCAATGTGATCTGCCTCTATCTCCATCCTACATAAGTAGCATTTATATGTAGGTAACATTAGCTAGCTTGTACAAGATCATGCATGAAGAACAACATTTAAAAGGAAGTTAATAATATATAATCCTAAATCAACAGGCTGCATGATACATACTTTCGTGAGAAGGGCAGGCTGAGGAGGTATTTGGCGAGCTTATCAATCATCTTTGGCTCATCGATAAAGATGCCCAGGAAAACCGTGAGCATGAGAATCCACATGTGCTTGGTGAGCCCCTCTGCGGTGTGCCTTGCAATGGCGTGCGCAACCTACAGACAAAATTATACAAGATGCAAGAGGCAACCAAGTTACAAGAGAATCCGCCGGCCGATACGAGGCGATACAAACGAGCACCCAATGTGAGGTACTCCGTCTCACAATATAATAAGACGTTTTTGCAAGCTAACGTACGTACCTCGTGCCCTAGCACTGCGGCGATCTCAGCGTCGGTGCTGAACTTGTCGAGCAGCCCGGTGTAGACTATGATCTTGCCACCGGGCGCGCACATGGCGTTCACCTGCTTATTGTTGACGACGATCACCTCCCACTTGAACCCGTCGAGGTGCTTGGTCGTCGGCTGCTGCGGCGCTCCCCAGCGAGCCTTCTTCTTGGGGCTCGGCGCCGCGTCGCCGACCCATATTTCGCCGTCAAGGAGCTTATCGTCATCGTGGACGGCGAGGCTGCGTCCGGCGGCGCGGATGATCTCGGAGGCGATGCCGTGGACACGGACAAAAGCAGGGTGGGACGGAGGGAGGACCTTGTCGCCCAGCTTCTTCTTCTCCCCGGTGAAGATCCAGTCGCCGAGCTTGAGCTCTCCCGAGTGCGTGAGGACGACGAAGTGGCGGCGGTTGGTGTAGGGCACGGTCTCGAAGGTGCCGTAGCAGATGGTGACCGCGCCGCCGACGATGATGACGACCCCCGCGAAGACTATCTGGGATTTCACGTCGCTGGAACTTCTTGGCCGGCTGGAGGAGTAGTGCCGTGGGCGTGGGAGTGGGACCACTGGCGCATGCGGCGACGACGGCGGTGGTCGACGCACGAGAAAGTCACGTTGGAAGAGGCGGCCAAGGCCGGCCGATTGCAGGACCTCGTGAGATCGCCGCGTCGACGGCGCGTGGTAGCAGCGCGGGCGCGGGGCGGTCGACGACGGCAGTGGAAGAGGCGTTCGGATAGCGGGCTTGGACCGCAGTAGCCCGGACAGCGCGGGGCGGAGATTCCTGATCAAGGCGCTCATGTTGTCCAAGTTAGAATTGGTACGGTGGATCTTTTCGGGGCGCCGCTCGCCGGGATGCCTCTTGGATCCGTATATATCGTAATAATGTCGTCTACGTCGTGGCGCGGTCGACAGGTTGCCATGATTTATTAGGGCTGCGCCATACCTGTAGCCATATCCGTCTCGGTCTTGTTATATGTTTTGTCCAATGTGGTACGACCTTCTTCTACAAGTACTGGAGTCTGAGGTTCATAGGGTCTCCTCCTCCGAGTCTAGTACGGAGTACTCCCTCCGTTCCTAATGTTTTTTTAGAGATTTCAAATGAATTACCACGTACGAATGTATATAGACATATTTTAGAGTGTAGATTTACTCATTTTGCTCCGTATGTAATCACTTGTTGAAATCGATAGAAAGATAAATATATAGGAATGGAGAGAGTACTAGGGATGCAGTTAGATGGATTAATAAGCGTGCTAGGCTTAATTTCCATCTCATGGACGCCCGCGGACTCGCGGACACCGTCCGCCTGCATGCCTATCTAGTACCAGCAGAGGGATTGAAATGCAATTGGTATATATAATGTGAGACTGAAACGTGAAATTGAAATTGAAATTTCTAGACCGCATCCATTTCAATTTCCAGTCCACTTTCATGTACTGCATCCGTTTCAATTAATGTGAGGCCGAAACATGCAATTGAAATGCCACTGTATATATAATGTGGTAATGAAATATGGAATTGGAATTGAAATTTCCGGACTGTGTCCATTTCAATTTCCAAACCAATTTCAGTTGCACATCCATTTCATCTCCCACATATTTTAATTAATGCCAGACTGAAATGTGAAAATTAATTTTCACCTCACGACTATCAATGTGAAACTGAAATGGCGAAAACTAAACAACTTCAAAATTTATCAACATTTTATGTTGTTTTAATGATCTCGTCGCCACGGATTCAAATATAAAAAAATTGGAGATGGAATTTTGGTTTAGAAGATATGAGTGATTTACAACGTCACTCACTGTGAAATAAAAGGGTTGGCTTTTGTATGGGAGACAAAGGATATAAAACATGCATGCACCATCCTTCTCTGCGCTCTCTCTTTCTCTTTCCTGACAAGATGAAAAAAATCTCATATACATGCAAAGATCCCTAAAAAGTGTTGAACGATGGATGCTTTCCCTGTACATACATGCTCCGCTAGAAAATGTAATTTGTTTTCTTCAACTTACCCTCCCTCCTTAGGCAGTTGAAGCACACCCCCATCCTCTCTACCGCAACCTCACGACACACTGAAGGGTTAGCGGCCTCCTGACGTTGTTTCTGAAGTTGCTGGACACAGCGGCTACACCACATGGCCCTTCGCCAAGGCCGAGGGTTTCCCTATTTGACATGCCAAATAGCGGTGGACCTCAAAATCAGCTTAGCGGGCTATAGCAGGCTATTTGTACATAAGATCATTTAGCGGCACCCTGTCAAAAAGGCTTTAAAACTATGCATGCAACCTTTAATGTTTTCTTCACACGCAAATGTAGCATTTGTGAGTGGTGTCCATGATGTATGGACATGCTCTAAGAAAAATACACACGACAAAAGTTTCATCTGATCAATTCTTATTGTTAGTGGAGTGATGATGCTATGTGAAGTGTTCAAATGACTATGTTCAATTTAGAGGTTTGTTCCTGCTAACGAAATGTATTGTTTATGGATATTCATTTGATTAGTTCACGAGTAAATGTTTAAGTATAGATGTACAACACTAACATGGTCTTGTGCTCAAACTGAATCGTATTTGTTTTGTGTGATCTTTTCAGCACATGAAGCTCGATGAGCAAGAAGCACTATAACCGGAGGTAGATTTTTTTATAGCAATGGTTGTTCAATGGTGATCATTTCAGTCCATTTCCAGTCTTGTTGGTCATGTACTAGAAATGATCCTATCATGCAATGTATCACTGGATATGTATGTGTGTCTCTTGTGTATGCCCAGGATGCTCCATATTGACAAGTACTCAGATTGTGTGCATGGGATGTCCCTGTTTGACATGTACTCAAATATGTGTACAAGAGATGGCTCAGTTTGACATGTACTCAAATTTTTACCCATATGTGTGTGCATGGGATGGTCTAGCTTGACATGTACCCATATATTTGTGCCTGGGATGGTCTAGCTTGACATGTACTCAAATATTTGTGCCCAGGATGGTCTAGTTTGAGATGTAACTGAAGGGGATGGCTCGATTTTCTCAGCACACAATATCTGTGATAGATATTGAGATACTTTTTGTTGACCGATGTGTTCAGTTTTCTTGTATAATTAGTGATGGGATAGAACAGAGGAGGCATCAACGCTGTCAGGATTTGAAAAATACTCTTATTTATTAATGACAAAATGATGGGATACGAGAAAGGTGAGGTGGTTACTGTAAAAGTCAAGTTCTATGCCATTGTCAGGTTTTTTTCATAAAATGTACATCAGGCTGGCCATAGTGGGAGTAACATAACCGGTAACATGCACTTGGGACTAGCAAACATACTTATGTGGCACACAATTAAATAAGAAAGAGAGGGTTAGAGTAACATAAATAGATACCGTATCATGTTAAATGTTATGCTACTTTGTGTCATGCATGACAATAAATATGGTCAACTATGATACTATTTTATGATACTATGCACTATAAAGGTAGTATCATATGCATGATATTAGTATATGTTACTCCCCACTAGCCTCATGTCGCCTGTGATATCTCCACCTGGATCTGGGCCACTCATCTCCAACTCCAATCCAATGTTCCATGTTCCTTTTTCTATTTTTTGCACCCAATGCCCGGATTCTATATACTAATCCCTCCCGTATATATGTGCCTATACGGTGATCATGTGTAGGGATAAGGCCTAACTGCTCATATAATCTCAATTATTATTTTAAGATAATATAAATGTTTGGACAAAAAAATCCTTTACAAGTTTTTAAAGGGGGTGCACGGAGGCAAATGTCTCGAATGTGTGTTGATAAAAAAGATGACGAATAATCATTGATCAATTTCATCTTTTCTGGCTCTTGCTTCTGTATATAACGCCATGGCCTTGTCCATGACCTTGGCATCCAATAGAAGCTGCGTTCTTTTCTTGCTGCAAGGATGAGTAGACATGTACTCTTTCAACGGTGATGAATTCCCACCGACCTTTCCGAGCTTCTCGTAGACCTTAGGAGCAATGCGTGGATCAAAACCAGCGGAAGCGAGCAGCATGATTCCAATGTGATCCGCCTCTATCTCCATCCTACATAGGATATATAGGCGACATGTATTTATCATGCATGGAGAATAACTTTTACAGGGAAAAATAGTTGTAAATCAGCATGAACGATATATATGATGTGAAACCGAGTATATACTTTCGTGAGAAAGGCAGGCTGAGGAGGTATTCGGTCAGCTTATCAATAAGGTCCGGCGAATCGATAAAGATGAGCAGGAAAACCGTGAGCATGAAAATCCACATGTGCTTGGTGAGCTTCTCTGCAGCGTGCCTTGCAATGGCGTGCGCAACCTACAAGCAAAATTATACAAGATGCCAAATTACAAGGGAATCCACCGTCCGGCCGGCTGCTAGGAGACGGTACAAATAACCACCCAATATAATCTAGCTAGCACGGTACATACATACCTCGTGCCCTAGCACCGCGGCGATCTCAGCGTCGGTGTTGAACTTGTCGAGCAGACCGGTGTAGACTATGATCTTGCCACCGGGTGCGCACATGGCGTTCACTTGCTTATTGTCGACCACGATCACCTCCCACTTGAACCCGTCGAGATGCTTGGTCGTCGGCTGTCGAGCCTTCTTCTTCTTGGGGCTCGGCGCCGCGTCCCCGACACATGTTTCTTGGTCAAGGAGGCGCTTATCGTTGCCTTGGCCAGTGGCAAGGGTGCGGCCTGCGGCGCGTATGACCTCCGTGGCGATGGCGTTGACGCGGACGAAGTTGGGGTGGGAGGGAGGGAGGACCTTGTCGCCCAGCTCCTTCTTCTCGTTGTTGAACTGCGACTCGCCGAGCTCAAGCTCTCCCGAGTGCGTGAGGACGACGAAGTGGCGGCGGTTTGTGTAGGGCACGGTCTCGAAGGTGCCGTAGCAGATCGTGACCACCACACCGCCGACGATGACGACCCCCGCGATGACTATCTGGACTTTCACCTCGTTAGAACTTCTTGGTCGCCTGGAGGAGTAGTACCGTGGGCGTGGGACCGCTGGTGCCTGCGGCGACGGCGGTGGTCGACGGACGAGAGAGTCACGGCCGGGCGATTTCAGGGCCTTGTGAGATCGCCGTGTTGACGGCGCGTGGTAGTAGCGCCTGGCGGTGGGCGGCGGCGGAACAGTCCTTCGGGCGGCAGGCTTGGGCCGGAGTAGCCCGGACAGCGCGGGGCGCAGATTCCTCATCAAGGCGCTCATGTTCTCTCAGCTAGTCTTGGGGATGGGCGCTCTTGGATCCGTATCGTCTTGGGAATAATCTACGTCGTGGCAGTTCGACAGGTTGCCATGGTTTATTAGGGTTGCGATCTCGGTCAAGTCTGCGATCAGCAATGCTACATCGACGGAGATTTACAGAGTTTTACAAGGTGAGATTGAGCTGGCAATTTGTGATTGGACTAAGGGGAGGGAGGGGCCTCACCCACCTGAAAATCAGGGGGGGGAGGGGGGGGCATGTTTAGTTGGTTAGAAAGGAGCGTGTAAAGGCATGTAAGACCCCGTACTTTTAGCATTTTTGGTCTGCGATCGAGGGAGATTAAGTTGTTAAGTTTTCCTTTGTCAAAAAAAAAGTCGTTAAGTTTTCTCGCATAGGAAGGAGTCTCTCCTCCGATTCTAGCTAGCTAGTACCATAGGAGTCAAAATTTCAACCAAAATCAGAAATTCCGGTGATTTCGGTCGGCGTCAAAATATACGTAGCCTTGGAATTTTGAGCCAACTTTAAACTAATTTCAACCCAAATTCAAATTCAATCAAAATCCATTTAAATTATGTGAATTTCGATACATGGAATCCCCCCCCCCCCAAAAAAAATCTCTGAAATTTCGAAACTTGGGTGAGGTCCGATTTTTTTTCTTACTGGATTTTTCAACCTTCACTACCGAAAAAATGTTTTACTCCAAGTGCGTGGCAGCTCGCCGAGTTCTTTTCCGCGGGCACTCGTCAAATAAGTACTCCCTCCATCCTAAAGTAAGTGACTCAGCTTTGTATTAATTTTAGTATAAAATCGAGTCATTTATTTTTGGACAGAGGGAGTATTTGCTTATTTGGCGAGTGCTTCCCAAAATAAACCCGGCAAAAGTAAGACACTTGGAACCTACCAAGTGTTGCCAGGTACGCCACCAAATACACTTAGCAATGGACTAACAATCTGCAAAGTACGTGAAAAATGTAGCAGCCCTACTTAATGGTAATGTATCCTATATATACCTTTTTTTTGCGGGAACCCTATATATACCTAAAAGAGGAGCCAAAGTCTTTTCTAGCGGAGCATGTACCGGGTAAACATCGGATTCGGCTTGCCTGCTCCCTTCCTGTGCTCCCATCCGTGCTCCCACTTCATCCTACAACTGTTTTTTTTTTCCTTTTTTCTTTCCAATCTAATCATCTCCCCCCCCCCCCCCTCTGATTTTAACAGGGTGGGACCAGAGCTTATTTTGTTCCAATCAAATCAAGCCACGTAGACGGGAGCACGGATGGGCACACGATGAGGGAGCAGGCAAGTCTCGTCCGGTAAACATCTGCCTTTCATTAGCTTCAAGGTCCTTGCTTTTTGGACTCATATGCTTGTGGATTTGCTTTGCCTTTTACGTGGTATAGAAAATGAATGTCACATAAGAGGAGGGTCCCATCTCCTTTTGTGCCAGAGAGAAGGACGTAATGTGCATGGATGACTCTGCCATTATCCATCCCTCTCCCATGGAAAATTGTAGCATTAATTTTCTTTGTGTTTTCCGCATCTGTTAAACCAGAATTTGTTTTTTGATTTTTTTAATATTTGGAATCTGGAACTGTAGATATAATGCGGACCGAAATATGAAATTGAAATGCAACTATATATATAATGTGGGATAAAAATATGAAATTAAAATTGAAATTTCTAGACCGCGTCCATTTGAATTTCCAAACCAATTTCAGTACCACGTCCATTTCATCTCCCACATATTTTAATTAATGCGAGGTTGAAATATGAAAATGAATTTTCACCTCACTATATTGTTCAGCCGTGTACCTTGGTCTATGCTTTATCTATAAGAGGACCCGGTGACCCATGTGGGTAGGGGACAGAACAAGGTAGCTCACACACTTGCTCAAATGGGTAGATTATCTACTCGTACGACTTGTTTGACGTATAAATTTATTGCCTAGTCTCTTTCATCAGATCGGTCTTTTAGTTGCATTAGCTAGAGCATGCACTTTTACATGGTATTAGAGCCAAGAGGTCTTGAGTTCAAGACCCGGCTGGCGCAATTAAATTGTAGCCCACTTTCGATTCACGTTTAGGCCGGAAGAAGCCACACATGAGGAGTGTTGACGTATAAATGTATTGCCTAGTCTCTTCCATGAGGTCGGCCGTTTGGTTGCGTTGACTAAAGCTTCTACTGAACCAGATGAGATTAGCAATCTTTGTCAAGAGGATTGTAAAGAACCACCTTGGTTAATGAAATTCTATATTTACGCAAAAAAGAAAACCATTCATCTAATGTGTAACTTTGTGAGGAATAGCATCAAGAACAACATCAAGATCATCACAAGGCTCGGAGGTGAAACGATTATCGAACTGTTGAACCATACCTTTGATTTCGCCTTGTGAGTCGCAAGAAGAACCATCATCACGCAGTAGAGGATCAAGTATTGGAGTTAATCACGACATGTAATTCTGTGGCCGGCTTGGACTAGGAGACAGTAATCGTGTAGAAATAGTATTGGCTAAGTTAACTAATACTACTACTTGAAATAGTATTGGCCATTTCCAAAAAACTAATACTACTACTTGAAGCTTATTTTCACTCGAAAGGAAAACACGATAGTCCAGTCCAGTCCAGAGGCACGGCCCAAGCCCGCACCTTTCCCCTCCTCTCCCAAGGAAATCTCCAAGCCCTAGTGCCTTCCCCGTCATGGCGGCCGGACCACAGCGCTCCTCCCCTCCTCCGCCGCCACCCATGCCGCCTGGACGCCGCCACCGCGACGACCAACCAGAGCGCTGCGTTGAAGACTCTGACTCCAAACGCCCCGAGGAAGATCAACAAACAGCCACTCCAAACCCTGGACCATCCCCAGCGCAATACACCGATGAAGATCAGCCTGCCTGCACCTCAACAAACGCCCACTTCTAACCCTGGACCCTCCCCAGCGCATGATTTGCAGCTGGCTCAAAGGTATGTGCTTTTTATCGGAGCTATTTGTGCCAATGCCGCTGAAACCATCACGCATGGCATGAATTGAAAAAAAAAAAACTCAAGTTGGCGTTACATCCGTACTGGCCGATGGCGGCGGCGGCCGTGGACATCGTTTCCTTCATGAAGGCGCCATGGCGGTGCTCCGGCCCCTCTCATGTGACTCCGGGTGAAAACTTGATCTACGGATCGGATAGTGGCGGCTTTCCGTAGGTGTCCCCTTCTAGGAGGCACTGTCTTGGAGTCCCTGCTCGGTCATGGACCGTCTCACCCCTCCTCGTTTCTTCGTTGATGTCTCCGTCCTCTCCAAGTGGTTATCCTTCGTCATCTTTAGTTTGCTTGGTAGGCGATGGCATTGAGGGACGGTTTCCGACACCTTTGTATCTTGTCTTGGGTGTGTGGGTTGTGTGCGGTGGTGATGTGTGTTGTATCGGTTTGTCCAGATGTTTGTGATGATAGTTGCTTTATAATATAAAGCGGGAAAACCCTTTTTCGGTTGATGAGATACATGCATAGCTGCCACCAACCATCATTCATCAATGGACACGGGTTTCCAATAAAACAGTGCATAGCTAGCTGCCATCATCCATCGATGGACGGGTTTCAGCTCGATTGATGGTTTCGAATTGGTTCAACTACTTGGATATTGGAGCGGGTGAACTTATTTTGCAATGCATGAATTAGCTAGCAAAGTTTGTTCGTGTCCCACTTTATTTCATATTTCTGCTGATCTTAGGTGAAATCAAACTTTTTGTGTTCCACTTCAGGTGTGAGGTGACAGACATCTTGGAAGAATTGGAGCTCAACGCTACTCCCTCGTTGTCTTCATGCGTTTCTTCTTTGACGCCTACTGGTTTACTTATTAAATATATTGTCAGAGTTGATAAGGAGGATTTTTTTTCATATATATCCTGATCGAGGTGGACCATTTCAGAGTTTACAGGAAGCTCAGCAAGCTATTGACTCGTATCATGTTGTCGGGCGAAAAAACTTGTAAAGCCTATCAATTTCCTTATATTAGATTTCTATTTCTGTCTCTGTGTGTGTTCTCACTTAGATAACGGGGCTACATTAATATTAATGTTTTGGGTACTTCTAAAAGTTAAGGGATGTTTTCTGTTACTGTTGTAAAAAAGTTGAAACAGTAAGCAGATCTGAAAATTCAGAAGATATATTTTTAACCCGACTCTTAATTTGTACAATTGGGTAGCTAATAAATAGCCTTCCCACGTTCCCATGATAAAGATGGCGCTAGCTAGAACAATGTGTTTTTAGCTAGACACACTTATTTGGGGATCCAGAAACAAAAGATTGATTTTACTTTTCACGGAAAAAAATGCGCTGAGAACTTAGTCTTCTAAGCATGTAGGTAGTTCAGTTTTGTTTTGCCTTTTGTTGCTTATTACTACGCAGCATGAGTTGTGTCATTAGCAGTGCTCTATATGTCAACTAGGTGCATGGATGGACTTTCATCTCATGATGGCACAAGGAGAAATTCTGCAGAAGCCTTTGCTGCCATGAAGACCCGTCGCCCTGTCCGAGAAGTTGTTAAAGCTCTATTGGACAAGTACAACGAGGACAATGGTCGTTTGGGGATATGCTCTATCCCTCGCCTACTCTCTCTTGACTTTCTTGTTTGCATGATTCAAGTGCCATCATATTCATGTCCTTACTCCGTACTCAATTTTAGGATCTTGCATATGAACTAGAAGAAATAGTGAGATATAAACCATGTTTTGACGGAAAAGGCTGTCCTTACTCCGTCAAAACATGGTTTATATCTTCTTAGCATATTTCTCTTATATTCAGTGTACAGCCGCAGTGACGGAAAATAAGAGAATATATTCAGTGTACATAAGAGGATCTTGCATATGAACTAGAAGAAATGCGCTGTACACTGAATATAAGAGAATATATTTTCATAGCTTCTTAGCACATTTCTCTTATATTCAGTGTACAGCCGCACTGGGCTGCTTGCAGTGGCTCCAAACCCCTTCTGGTGACGCAGCACTCAGGGTGGACGACACGAGCGGGCTTTTTGGCCCGCTCGTGGCCCGCTCGGTCCCGCCCAGCTCGGTCCTGGCCTGCTTGAAAAAACACCCGGTCCGGTCTGCGAAATATGGGCCGAAAAATCTTCGATCCTGTCCGGTTAAAGCCCGGCCCGCTCGGTCGGACCGAAGAAGAAGCACAAGCAGATCGTGCTCATCCGGTCATCCGCCTCCTTCACGCGACGGCGGAAGAGATAGATGAAGACCCACATTACGCGCTGCCTTCTTTTCCTTTTACTCAGTCGAGAGAAAATAGAAAGAACGAGATTCACGCTGCCACAGCGCCATCCCACGATTATTTGTTGCTACAAATAACTGCCCACGGAAATCTCTCCGTTTGTTTTCAGTCTCATCTAATAACAGCCATCCATGATTCACGCTGGTTTTTCCTTTTAATTTTCAGTCTAAATCTCTCTATTTGTTTTGTATATGGACTCCACCCGTTGTTTCCTTTTAATCGCGACTAACGAAAGGAATAGGTTCGATCCGAGAATCACCATGCCATCCGCAATTAACTCCACGTCCAATTTGATCCACACATGACGGCAAGGCTGTACACGCATAATCATGGGCACATGCACGTGATAGATAGATTGCATGCAACTGCGAAAACTGCTAAGTAATATACATGCGCACGTCGTCTGCCTCTACCCGCCTGCTCTCGCGCACGTCTTCCACCTCGCCACAACAACCCCCTCTTCCTCGCGACTCTCTCTCCCCTGCGCGGCTACGCCTCTCCCTCTCTCGCCACAATCAAAAGTCACTAAGCCATCAATGATACACCATTCAAAAGAGCATCAATAATTATTGCGGTGCGTATGCACAAATGGAAAACCGCTGGCAAAATGGGATGTCACACCTTGAGCTCGTAAGTTTTGCATCGTGTTGGTCATTTGATTGATTTACTCTATGTTGCATCATGTGTCTCGTAAATTTTGCATCATATTGCTCTCGCTTTGCTATCCGCGCCACACAGTCGCACTGTACTTGTACCACTAGACCGAGGGCAAGCCATTCACGATTATGCATTGTTAGTACAAGCTGAATGCAAAAAGCCAGTGGGGCAACATTACCAATTCTGTCAAGGCCACCAATGCCAAAGCAAACGACGAATGTGGTTATGCAAGCAGTTGAGTTCGAGGAGGGCTTGAAGCGAGAAGGGGTAGCAGCCAAGATGATCGGGAAGTTCGAGGACATCATGGCGAAGAAGGGGGAGACATGTACCAAGCGCAATGAGATCAAGGAGGAAAGGAGAGCGTAGAGTTTTAGCTTCTTCATGGAAATCCAAAAGAAGAAGATTGAGATCGAGGTGAGGAGGCTTGCGATTAGGAAAGCATGTGAGAAGCAAAAGAACTTGTACCTTAAGGCCTGCTACTTGTATCCCAATGCGGCCAAGTTTATTCATGACTTGTCTGATAGCATGTACGCACGCTTTGCACAAAAGGAGGGGGAGGCCGAAAATAGAGGCATTTGGTGTGGACATCTGGGTCATTTGCTTTTGGTTCGATGGACTTATAAAGCCAATTGAAGAACATTGGTGCTTTTGCTATTAGTTACATTTGTTTGCAACGGTTTAAATATATAGTCAAATTTTTATTGATCTACAAACTTTGGAAAAAGATTAGAGGTTGGATAAGTAGAGGAAATTTTGCAGACATGGGTGGATGTCCCGGCCGAATGTCGATTGACATAAATCCGCGGACATTTTTTTCTTTTTGGGAAAAACTTTCGATGTATTCATCAAACATTATGGCAGTACAAAGAACATCATAAGTAATAAAAATTACATTCATATACGTAGACCACCTAGCCTGACGGCTACAAGCACTGTAGTGAGCCTTAAGCGTGTCGTCGAAATCAACCCTCCCTTACTGGAGTTGGGCAAACCTTATTATAGTAGACAGTCAGAAAGTCGTCGTGCTAAGGCCCCAAAAGATCAACACACCAAAACAACACCCGAGGCCGATGAAGAAGATCAGAAGGATTCAATCTGTAGACATAAGAAGGCAGACGAACGAAGACTAGATCCATGCAGATATAACATAGACAAACACCGACCAAATTCCACAGCGGAGACACATCTCCATGCGCCCTCTGACAACCCAAGACGCACCAACGGAATGGAGACTAGGCATTGGAGATGCCCTAAGTGTGGGACAAAAACGTGAATTCCTCTTCAATAATTTTAAAAGGACTATATGATGCCGTCTGCCTCTATGCAATTGAAATATAATTTCCTTTGTGTTCTTAATTAGTAGCAAAGTGCCCAAAATCTTCTGCTGTATTTATTAAGAGTGTGGTTTGACTGATTGTCATTCCTATATATAGATCTACTACAAACCTGAGCGATAGTACCCAGCTAATTAACCGGCCCGTACTACAGATAATTTGCGGAGTTAAAATTCACTACCCATGCTGCATCATGTTAGATGCGATGAATCATGTGACTTGTGGTTTTGAGCAAAGAAACTGTGACTTGAAAGTACAGGTCCTGATCAATCCAATGAATCTTGGCAGGAGAACAAACAATGAAAATCATATAGAAAGACAAAATTTATTATCCAAAATGACATAGTATTTTCTTTCACAAGGGACATCAAAATGCGATGAAAGAGAAATAATATGCTACTAGTATATATTGTAGGCCGTCCTGCATGCATTGCTGCAGACAAGATATTCATGCATCAATTGGCAGCGTCATCCCATGCGTTTCTGGGCCAAACACCACTGGATGAATTCATTGTCATCCGGGCGACGAAGGCCATGGGAGCGACGGGGCGAGCATGGCTTCAAATCATACTCGTCATCGTCGTCATCGTAGGCGAGACATAAGGTATCCAGGATCGTGAAGCTGCCAACGTCGCAGCGGAACACCACGCAGTCGTCCTTGAGCAGGTCCTCACGCCTCTCCAGGTCTTCCCTACGGATGAAGTGCTCGCAGCCGCAGCCGCCGGCGCCGCTCCCATACCCGAAGTCGCCGGTCTTCGCGGGGAGCCCGTAAGCGACATTGCCGGCCTGGTCGAGGATGCTCATCTTGTACTGCACTTGCAGGTGAGGCTGGCTCAACAGCTGGAGGTAGAGGGAGATGTAGTCGGAGTTGGTGGAGCTGTCGCGGCCGTTGGGGTAGTACTTGACGCGCCAATTTATCCCGCAATACCGAGGCCCGCCGATGGAGAAGGAAGGGGACGTGATGCACTCGCCGCGGAGCAAGTGGTACCCGCTCGTCACCTTGCTAACGATGCGGGACGCTGAGCGGGAGAGCCGCCCAACGCCGGCGGTGACGGACAGCAACGACGCGGTCGTCAACTCGTCATGGCGATCGAGCTGATGATGATGGCTACGTACGTACGTAGAAATTAAGACCGGTGCAGATGGTGAGATGGATATTCTTGATTGCTGGTGTATATATGGTAGTATACGGAAAGTTGGCAAGAAAATCTTTTTAGGAAACAAATGGAATTGTAGTATATGCATTTCTTGGGCTCCAATTTATGTATCAATAATAACTGAGTGGATTCAGCCATATGTACCCGATTTGTTTCTTCCGTTCCCGCCAATTATAGATATGGATAGGAACATTCCCACGACTAACGTATATCAATTTATTGTGTTTTACTCACGAGCGGGTTGTTTGGGTTTCCTAGAACCCTAGCTCACCCCCAGCGCTCTCTCTCTCTCTCTCTCTCTCTCTCTCTCTCTCTCTCTCTCTCTCTCTCTCTCTCTCTCTCTCTCTCTCTCTCTCTCTCTCTCTCTCTCTCTCTCTGGCACAAACCGATAAAGAAGAAAGGAGGAAGGGGGGACTGGACATGGTGGTTCCGGCGGCAACGGCATGAGCTCGAACTCAACCCACACTGCGTTACGACGAACCCCACACGGGCTTTATACCCTGGGCCGACGCCGACGAACCTTGAGACTGTCCCACACGTCCCTCGTCGTCATCTTCTTCGCGACCTCCATCAGGACGTCCTCCGACAGTGCGCCCAGCAGCAGAGCCTGCGCCGTCTTGCTCTTCTTGGCATCGATCACCGCGCCATCCGCCGGAACCACCACGCCCCACAGCCTCTACGCATCAAAGATCGCCTCCACCGGCGTGAAAATAATAGTGCTCTTCAGTTACAGAGAAAGGATTGTCGATGTAGGTTCTGATTGGACATTTAGTAGAAAACAAGCTGTATATGTTTACATGATTAGCGTAGGTACGCACGCAACATAGGAAAAAATTCAGGCAAACAAGCAAATGTGTTGTTATGGGTAGGAAGTCCGGCTTGCAAAGGAGCGAGAGTGCAAACAAGGTGCAAATAAATGTTGAGAAAAAAATCTAAATAATCTAATAATCATGCAAATTATGTAGCTATTTGGGTTTACTTCCATGGTATTAAAATCTAAATCCTTGGTATTTGTATTGAAAAATCTAAATCATGAATTTGGTTGGTGCAAACTAATTCGTGATAATTTATATTTTTGTAGTCATTTTCAATTTCGATGGTGGAAACGAGTTAAGGATAAGTTGTAGGAACGCCTCAAACTTGTTTTAGAAGCATTAAAAAGAGCTGATGATTAGAGGTACTGCATCATTTGCCTTTGGTTAGTTTACTGAACACTTTGCAGATAAAAATTATCTCACTGTGAGTTGTTCCTAAATATAAGTCTTTTTAGTGATTTCAATATAGACTACATAGGGAGCAAAAGACTCACTCATTTTGCTCCGTATGTAGTCTATATTGAAATCTCTAAAAAGACTTATACTCAAGAAATTATCTCACTATGTAGTCTACATACGGAGTATTTAGGAATGGAGGGAGTAATATTTTTGAATGGGAGAAAAGAAGAAAGGTGAAAAATGATTGAAGAAAAATATATTTCTTTTTAATACTGCTGTCTAGTCTCTGCCAATAATATGTCAACTTATGACCTTCTGTCAGTGACCCTCGAAGAATTGGTCATAAATGTATGACCATTTTAGACCAATTGGTCAAAAGCTGTTCCGGGGACTCCAAACCCTAAACCATTGTGACCATTTTGGTCAGAAAGGTCGTAATTTCCTTACACGAAATGGTCACAAAGCAAACAGTGCTAGTCCGCTGCCTTATTTCTAGTTATTAATGACCAATATAGATGGTCATAGCCTTGTAGATTGTGGTGGGTTGTGATGACTAGACGCCATCTCATCAGTTTTGCCTATGTGTCATGTCCATGTGGCAGTTTTTGCCCTAGGTTGTGAAGCAACCTATATTTCTATCATTCCCAAAATTCCCAAAAAAATTTCATAAATTCTTTGGGGCATATCTTCATCAAATATGTAAAAATCCTTCCTTGCCTAGTTCAAAACTAATTCAACAATATCCATTTTCCTATTCTATTCACAACAACACTTTATGAAGGAAGTGCTATTTATATATTCTTGATTGCCCTCAGAATTTTTGGGCACTCTTTCCTATCCAAATCATTACCGCATGACAAAATTCAGCTCCATTTGCCTAGCAAATCTTTCTCGGCAAATTTTTAAAGTTTTTGTCCACCTAGAAGCATTGTGAAGGAAGTACCTTTTTTATATCTCTAAATTACATGAAATGTATACAGTTCCTTCATATGCCCAAATTATCATCCTCCTCCAAATTGCAGCTCAGTAAAATCATCTATGTGAGCCCAGGTTCAATTTATATTTTATGACCAAATTGGCACGTTGCAAAGCAAGTGTTATATAGACCCCTCCTATTACCCTCAAACTTTTCGGGCACTCTTCCATACCCAAATCATTGCCACATGGTAATATTCAGCTCAATTTTCCTAGTAAACCTTTCTCGGGAAATTTCCAAGTTTCTGTCCATAGAAGAGCATTGTGAAGGAAGTACTACTTTGGCATGTCCAAATGGTATCAATTTTCTACAATGCTTTCCTATGCCTAAATAACCATCCTCCACAAAATTTCAGCTCACTCCATTCATTATTTTGAGCCCAGCTTCAACATTCATATTTTTGTCCAGCGTGGTACTTTGCAAAGCAAGTACCACCTAGAATCCTCCTTTTGAGCTAAAAATTTGTGAAGACATTCTCCTTAGTAGATGATCATCCTCAGCCAAAACTCACGCCCATTGGCCATGTGCATTTCCCGTACCGCTAATCAAACACTTGGCTGCTAATTCATGTTTGAGCATCGATCGGTCTCCTCGTGAGAATCTTATGTTGTAATTTCCTTCCTAGCACCAACCTGGGGAGTTCCCAACCCACTAGACATGCCTAGGCCACCCAGAACACATGGCAACATTACGGTCACGCGGTGACCATGCAACGGGCATGCGAGTTTACGCGCTCTAGAGTTGGGGCCGTCGGCCACCGCCCAAACCTCGATGTATCGCCACCAAACCATGTATTTATGATTAAATAGGTCCTTATGTAACTATAAATGATTTTTGGAAAAAATAAATAGCAAACTATGAGGCAGCTGCAGTTCAAATTTAACATCTTCCACCTGAATCAGCGGAAATTTGTCTTTTTCACGAGAGGTGGATCAAAAAAAATTACACCCAACTATTTTGTCAAATTGTGCATTAAATATGGCCTAGTATTTTATAAAAATGATTTGGTCCAATTTTGCAACAATTATTTGGTAGTTCCTTCACAAAAAAACCTCCTTTCGGGCACTCGAAAAACGGAAAATGGTTTTTTCGTCCAACGAAAATGAAAACTTCCTTAGGCAACATTGTTTGCCATTCCAATATGCACTCTTGTGCACAATATGAGATCATTTGAACAAACTATGCCATGAATGTGGCCATAAGATTGATCATTTGGCTTGAAAGCCATTGATCTCCACACATGATATCTCGTTTCTGAGAACACTTTTTTAAAATAATTGCCATATTACAAGTTTGTTATTTTTCCTAGGAACTTGGCCACATATGATGACACAATGCGATGGTTTCCCAATTTTTTGATTTTTTTTGAATTTTTTATGCCCGTTTCAAAATGCGGTCAAAACGGCGGGAATGACCGTTCCTAGCTAGTGGTTGAATCTTGGAATTTTGTTGGTGTTTCTCTGATTAAAAAGATACTTATGTACCTAGAAATGATTTTTAGAAAAAATAAATAGCAAACTATGAGGCAGCTACAGTTCAAATTTGACCCACTCCCAACTGAATCGGCGGAAATTTGTCTTTTTCACGAGAGGAGGATCAAAACTTTTTACACCCAACCATTTTGTCAATTGTGCATTAAATATGGCCTAGTATTTTATAAAATTGATTTGGTCCAATTTTGTAACAATTATTTGGTAGTTCCTTCACAAAAAAACCTCCTTTTGGGCACTCGAAAAATGGAAAATGGTTTTTTCGTCCAAAGAAAATGAAAACTTCCTTAGGCAACATTGTTTGCCATTCCAATATGCACCCTTTTGCAAAATATGAGATCATTTGAGCAAACTATGCCATGAATGTGGCCATAAGATTGATCATTTGGCTTGAAAGTCATTGATCTCCACACATGATAGCTCGTTTCTGAGAACACTTTTTTAAAATAATTGCCGCATTACAAGTTTGTTATTTTTCCTAGGAACTTGGCCACATATGACACAATACGAAGGTTTCCCAATTTTTTGATTTTTTTGAATTTTTTATGCCCGTTTCAAAATGCAGTCAAAACGGCGGGAATGACCGTTCCTAGTTAGTGATTGAATCTTGGAATTTTTTGGTGTTTATCTGATTAAATAGATACTTATATACCTAGAAATCATTTTTGGAAAAAATAAATAGCAAACTATGAGGCAGCTGCAGTTCAAATTTGACCCGCTTCCAGGTGAATCGGTGGAAATTTGTCTTTTTCGCGAGAGGTGGATCAAAACTTTTTACACCCAACCATTTTGTCAATTGTGCATTAAATATGGTCTAGTATTTTATAAAATTGATTTGGTCCAATTTTGAAACAATTATTTGGTAGGTCCTTTACAAAAAAACTCATTTTGGGCACTCGGAAAATGATTAAAAATAGATAGAAAGATAAAAATGCATGCAAATTGGTGATCATCCAAAAAATGTGGACTAACTTGAGAGAAAATTTTAGTTGTGCCGTTTTGCAAAATATTTTGATAGTTGCTTCACAAAATACCCATAGTTTTAGTACTTAGAAACTATTTTAAACCATAAATTTTCTGAGCCAATCAGGGTTCATCCCACGGATCACCCCCCTTAGCTGATCTGAACCGTCTGTTCTAGATGATCTGGCCGTCCACCTCTCAGCAGCCCAATCCAAACCCTAGCAGCCCGCGCCTGCCTTTCTCTTCCCCTCTCCGCCGCCTCTCTCTTTCCCCTTCTCCCCGATCCAGATCCAACCCAAGCGCCCCGTCCTCCGCCACCGCCCCGTCCTCCGCCGCCGCCCCGTCCCCTGCCGCAGCCACCTTTGAATCCCTCCGCCCGCTCGCGCCCTTGCTCCCTCTCCGCCTGCGGGGCCGCGCCCCTCGCGCTGCTCCCCGACGACGCGGGCCTCGACCCGCGGGGCTCGTCCAAGTGGCGGGCGACCGGTGGCGGCGGGCACCAGCGTCGTCGCGAGTGGCGGGCTACCCGCACCTCTTCTGTCTTCCTCCCCTCGGCCTCGATTCCCCAATCCACCAAACACCGCCGACCTCCTCTCCCCAGCCAGCCCCACCGACGACTTCCGTGGTCTCCCATCCCCGGCGGCCTCCGCCCTCGACCCCATCGCCGGCGGCCCCTAACCTCTCCTCCTCTCCCTGGCGACTGGCGAGGGAGGATCCAGATCCACTCGAGCGTGGCTGCGGCGGCCATGCACTGGCAGAGGAAGCCTCCTCCTCCGACACCACCGCCTCCACCGCAAACACTCGAGCGTGGCTCGCCGCCTGCCGCTACCTCGTCGAGACCGTCAGGATGGACGTCAACATGTGGGATTCCTCCCCAAGTAAGTACTAAATCCACTTCCTTCTTCGCATCCCCAAGATCGATCGACGCGACGCAGCATTACATTACTTGGTCAATCAACTGTACTAGTAGTATGTGCCTAATGGATCGTGTGTGTGCATGCTGCTGCCTGGGATGGGATGTGACAGGCAAGAAGACGCCCCTGGAGCACGCCGTGGACGGCAACAACCTGCCCGCCCTCAGGTACCTCCTCGACCATGGCGCCGATCTCACCCAGGAAGAGGACTACGGTGACACCGTTCTTCATCACGCTGCAAGAAGAGGTACCACCACTAACGCTTCCTTGCTAGTACCTTCAACACTTGCTGCTTTATTTCTAGCCATACACATTTCTGGTCTGGGTTTCCCCCATAATTACCTCTGTCATGGTATTTCTAGTCATGCACTGTCATGGTATTGTTACACTCTGCTATTTTTATCCTACCAACTGAACCTGTTCTGTTCATCCAGAAATACTGTAGCCATTACCGAGAACAACAAAAAAAATATTTGCAATCAAAGAAATACTGTAGCCATTAAAGCTTGTTCATCCAGAAATTTTACATTACATACATTGTGCTATATATAGTGGCCGTTCAAACTTGTTAAACAACCTTCTGTTGCTGTTCCTGTAATCTCTGATTTGTAGCATTGTTGGTTTTGCTCTTTTTTTTGTCTTAAAACTTGATGGGCCAAAGATCCTTTGTTTGTATGTTATCATCACTATGATCTTCAGTTTTCCACACACTATGATCTTCAGTTTTCCATTGCGTGTTTTTTCTGCAGTTTGCTTGGTGTGTGGACAGGGCCAAAGGACAAGATGCTTCAATCCGGCGAGGACAGAGCCAAAGGACCAAAGTTTGTTCATCTGTTGCCAAGGTGACCCCTCTCCTCCTCCTCTCTATTTTTTGTTCATTTTCTCATATGATCTGATGCGTGCTCTCTTGCTTTTTGTGTGTGTAGTTTGGTACCATCCCGTGGGGAGGGCCAGGGACAAGCTGCTCCGATCCGGCGAGGATGCCCACCATCTATTGTTAAGGTGATCTCTCTCTCTCTCTCTCTCTCTCTCTCTCTCTACATATATTTATACATATCCTGTTATGATGATTCTCAGCCCCGCCCCGCCTTTAAGCTATGCATTCAGAAGAAACATTCTATAGTAAAGTATGGGGTTGTTGATTAAACTGCTGATGTGTTCACTTCAATGAGAAAAAGTGTAGTTAATTCAGGTTGTGAACATTTCTTAGGAGTTATATTAAGACACATACATCACAACACTTTGTTGAAACCAATTGGAAGACAATGGAATAGCCTAATAGGTCCTGTTTGATAGTTTTTTAACATATAACAATACTTAGGGATATACCATATACGTAACTGTTTTGGTTACTATTTTGTACTCTAGTTTTTGCTTCTCAGTTTAAGTGAAGCAGAATTGACTTGTGTATAAGCTAAACTCTGTTATTTATGTTTGCCCTGCATAAGCTAAATTCTGTTAGTTCCATGATCAACTTGTGTATGCAGTCCAAGCCTTCTAAAATGGTTGCCTTTACTGTCCATTTCTTGATGTGATTTGTTCTTAAAACGGTTTGCTAGATAGATCCATGCCTTGTATGTTCTGTGTTCTTTATTATACTGTTCTTGCCTAGGGCAATTAAACATTGTATCTGTTTTTATTGTGATATGCAACTCTTCAAAAAAAGAAACTGTATTATGGAATTACTCATCTGCATGGAATTTCTATGTATTCTAGTAGTTTATTTTTGATACTGTATTGTTGTATTCCCGATCTGCGTGGGATCTGATGCTCGATTTGTTCCTGTTTCAGTACTAGTACAGTATGTTTGCTTGCAAAATTGTACAGTTTGGTTGCAAGCAAGCCAACTGAACTGAATTTGCTTCCTTGCAAACTGAACTTAGTTTCTTGCATATTTCAAAATGAGAAATCTTATTGTCAACTCTTATGCTGCTAGGTCACTGTTGGAACTGGTTCATTTGGGTTGTATTTAAGGTAAACTTCTGACCTTGGGGTTGTATAAACTGGTCTATGGTGAAACTGTACATTCAGTAAAACTTCATTGAATTTGAATTGGATGTTGAATGCCATTTTTTGCATAGTGTAAACTACAAGCAGTTTGCCATGAAATTCTATTTCTTTTTCACTTTTAAGAAACAATTACTGACCAGCAGCAGTAATATTTATGCAAAGTTTACTGAAATTTTGAGCATCTACAGTTTACTGAAATTTTGTGTGACTTGTCAATGATTATGCAGCAAATTAAACTTGTGTTTACTTAGACTTGCTTGTGATCTTGTTGTGCAAAGTGGTTGAAGTACCTTCTTTTTCTACCCATCTTCATAAAGCCTATATTAAATGCATAATTTATACAAATTATTCTATAAGATTTGTAAAAGCACACATTTCACTATGTAAGTATGTTGTTTTATTTGCCCTTTCTAGTATTGAAATTCAGGACGGGAAAGGTGAAGTTGGAACATACTAGTGGGTAGTCTTTGCATTACTGTTGCCATTGCATTTGTTTGGTTCTGACCTCAGTAGCAGTACACTAATGCTGTTAGTCTTTGTGTTCACTCTTTTACAGGAGCGCCAGGACAAATTTGAAGTGCAAAGCCATGAAGCCAAGTGCAAAGCCGTGATGCTAGAGATTTGTTTGTTCTGTTTGACTGTAATAGGCTGTAGAGATTGTAACATTGTAAAAAATTTAGGGTTATTTGATAAATTACGTTTCTTCTGTTTTGTTTGAAATAGTGATTTTAAAATGTGTGAAATGGAAACCTGATTAGTGGGATCCACTTACCAAAGTAATCTGAACAATGTTGAAATATCTGAGCAATGTTGAAATATCTGATGTGTGGGACCAATGTATGAGATTATGATATGTGGGGATTGTCTGACTAGTGGGCCCAGCTCCAATATATATGGCTGAAACTAGAGAATCGATGGATTAAAAAGGCCACGGCCCAACAATAAAAAAGGATGCAATATTGGGTTTGGCCCATGAACCCAACCAAAAATTGACAGAAAAAAACACAAATAGGCTGAATTAATGGGCTCGGCCCATGTAAAACACCCAATTGGACCGGGCTGAATCTTGTGCCACGTTAGATTGCCACGCTGGATGCATACGTGGCCTGGGGAGGTTGCTAGTGACCAAAACGCCACAGTAGACATATTTTGGTCATAAACGTCTACGACCATTCCAGAAGAAAGGTCGCTATAGTCAGTTTACGACGGCCAGGTTTTGACCTTATGTTTTTTGTTACAAAAATGTCACAAATGGAAATTTGTGACCATTCAGTGACCAATAGTGGTGGTCACAAGTTGACATATTTCTTGTAGTGTCTGATCAGATTCCATACGGTAGATTAATTGGAGCCCAAGAAATGGAAATTGGATCTCAAGAAATTGATAGGCATGGCATTATGTTTATAGATGGAATCTTTTGGTGATAATATATAGATTTGACTCGCAGGAAAGGAAACAAAGCAATCGTATATATGATTGCTCTCTAATATAAAATAAATCCACACGTCGATAAATTGTAGCCCAAGAAAGAATTTTTTGACCACCTTGTATGCCAGTACTGCTATATACGTATACTACACCAACGCTCAAGAACACCCATCTCATTCTCACGGTCTCACCATCTTCCTCTGGTCTCTCTGCGTGGTGCGTACCCATCCATCACCAGCTCGATCGATCACGCTATGACGACCACCGCGTCGCTGCTGTCCGCCGCCGGCGGCATTGGCCAGCTCTCGCGATCAGCCTCCCGCGTCGTCGGCAAGACGGCGAGCGGGTTCCACCTTCCCGCCGGCCAGAGCATCGTCTCCACCCCTTTCTCCATCGGCAACTACAAGTGGGGCTTCAAGTACTACCCCAACGGCCGCGACACCACCACCAAATCAGACTACATCTCCCTCTACCTCCAGCTCTACGACCACAACAGAAAGAAGCGTCAGCTGCAAGCGCAGTACAAGCTGAGCATCCTCGACCACGCCGGCAACGTCGCGTACGGGCTCCCCGCGAAGACGAGCGTCTTCAAGAGCAGCGGTGACGACGACGACTCCGACGACGACGACGACGAGGAACCCCAGTTATGCGGTCACGAGCAGTTCATCCGTCGGGAAGACCTGGAGAGGCGCGAGGACCTGCTCAAGGACGACTGCGTGGTGTTCCGCTGCGACGTCGGCGGCTTCACCGAGCTGGAGACCACATACCTCGCTCGCGAGGAGAGCGAAAGCGAGCTAGTTCCGGACGATGATGTGTTCGGGTTGAAGCCATCCCGTTACTGCTCCGGTGACTACCGTCACCGCCGTCTTCGTCGCGCTGATGACAATGAGTTCGTCCAGTGGTGTTTGGCCCAGAAACGCATCGGGTGATGAGACGCCGGCCATTGAAGCGTGCAAGGAGTGCAGGACGGCCTAGAATAAAATCTACTTATTAAGTTTTATTTTTATCGATGCATCCAATGGTTGCCTTGCTAGGAATAATTAAGGAGTGGCATTTTGATGTCCCTCGAGAAAATAAAAGGATGTCATTTCAATGAATAAATTTGTCTCTCTTTCAATATGATCTCTCTTGGATTATGATTTAACCGTTTGCTGTCCCAGTATTAAGATTCCCTAAGATCAAGCATAAAAAGCAAAGGAAAAAAGGAAAAAAAATACCCACACGAATCTTCACCTAAAATCAATAAGATTGGACTTAGATATGCAATACTTATGGCATATCTAGATATGCAATAACTCAGGGTTTGCTGATTTGTACCAACCCAGTTTGCTAATTAGTTATGTCCGTCCGGTTGGCATGACATGTTTACGGTGAAGGTTGGGCGGAATCTTACTTGAGTTAGGTTATTATCCGTTTGTGTGCCGTGCATTTACGGTCCAAACCAACCAAACACATTTAAGGGAATCATGTTATGGTGTAATTGAATAACGGGATTGTGCTTTTCTAACTATGATGAGGATGTTGTTGGTCATTCTGATTATTCGCTCGGCTATGTTTTTTACATTATGTCATCTACGTACATTCATTTTTTACTTGTAAAAGCCTTCTAATGTAAGGTGCAAAATATGTATTTGTCTAGGAAGAATGGAATCTGAAAGCCAAGGATCTGATGCACCCATTATGTTGAATGTGTCTGTCACATAGTTACCTGATTCGCAATTTGAGTTCACATATCGAATTTGCTACATTAGAGACTCGGGTTCAATAGGCGGTATACATTTCCGATTTGCGTATCGGGGATCCGGTTCGTGAACTTGCTATCTTTGGTTCGAAATAGCTTACCGTTCGCATTCAAAAATAGCCATCGAAGTTCCTAGATAGATATAATAAATAAAAATAGGGATAATATGTTGGTTGGTCCAGCCCAAACGAACCCACTAGGCCACGACCTGCTGCTCCTCCGCTGCTTCCGATAGCCTCCTCCAAAATGTAATCTAGCGCGGCCGCCTCGTGCGCTTTAGCACTTCCTCGTTCTTTCTCCTGCTCAATTTTTTCCTCATTTCAACCATTGAAAAGGCCTTGATTAGGTTGATATTGGTAGGAGGTCTCACTTTCCAACTGTTGACATGTTGAAACTCAGTGGCTCCAGCGTTGGTAGAAAACTGAAACTTTCTACTAGGCATTCCAAAAAGAACCAGCCCTAGTATCTTTTCCCACATTTCTCATCTTCTTGCAAGATGCGGCACTATCTGCTGCAAGCTTGCATATTTGATTGTTTTTGCAGAGGATTGTGGAAAGTGCATTCCACAACACACGTGTAAACTTGCAGTACACAATAGTCCATAATGTACATTACACATAGGCGTAAAATACTGTGGACATTAGTACAAAATGAAATAAACATAAGTGTAAAATGCAATGGAGAATATTCATAGAGATATATCCAACAGAGTTCTAGTTTTGAAGATTAATTTGGACCCTTTATCTGAGAGTTGGTGCTTTTAAAATATTCAAAACAGGGTATGATAAGGCTGCAAGATATCTGTGGCACTCAAAAACTTGGGGGGGGGGGGGGGAGATTGCAAGAGAGTCTGCAGGAGAGATTGCAAAAGTTTGAATCAATGAATAATAATTAAAAAAAGGACAGCTATCCTAGCATAGCATGTGGATGGATGGCCAGAGAGAAGTGTGTGAACCATAGAAAATGTTCTACCTCAAGCACGGAATGGGGTTGGAAGCCGCCCTCTTGCAACGCCATTGTTGCTCCTCTCACGGCACATTGCCTGTGGCGTAGAGGGGGATCGAGATACGGCGGCCTTCAGCGCCACCATAGGGTGTATGAAGGGTATCAGTGGTTGCCGCTGCTATTCAAGCGATGCTGCCACTGTTGGTCCCATCCCGAGTTATGAAGTTGACGGGGAGGGGGGATGGGGGCCTCGATAGCTATCAACAATACAGAATGGGCGCTATGGAGAAAATGTGGTGGGCGGATCGGTAGAGAAGATAGGGTGGTGCCCATTATGGGTTTGTATCTGAATTTAGACAGGTGTATGATACACGGAGCCAAACCCAACACAGATTCGATAAATCCAACACCGCACTCTAGTGTTGTAGCACGACAGCATTTCGCTGATTTCGACGGTCATCGCTATTTGCCATAGCCCGCTATTTCAATTACTGGTATTTCCGTAAGATTGCCGCTTATTGCCATCCTTGGCCGGCTTTTACCACCACCTTCACCCAATCACCTCCTTTGGTGGGAATAGTGGAGTTCTTTCGGGATGTTACACTTGTAAAATGATCGTCGAATCAATACCAGTGAAGCTAATTCTTAACTGAAATGGTGAAATGTACCGACCACATGATGGAGTAACAACGAAATTACCACATCTTTCTCATCTGATCTACTCCTATTAAGTGCAGTAATTATTTTATCATCACGACGTAACAAGCTACTGGTCGTCTCGATGAACGAGGATAAAAACAGGAGGCGGCCGGCGGCACCGGCGAAGCAGAGCGATCAGGTGGGGGGCAGCGCGTGGCTGCCGCTGCCGCGGGGGCCGCCCAGGAGCGCGGCGAGGAGGACGGCGTCCATGGCGGCCACGGAGAAGACCGTCGCGGCGAGGACCCCGACGCGCAGCTTCCTCCAGAAGGCCGCGCGGCGCGTGCGGAGAAGGTCGAGCTCGTCGGCGGCGGCCTCGGCGAGCGCCGTCAGGAGGCATCTCGAGCGCGCGCTCAGGCCCCGGGCACCCCGCAGCTCCGCCAGGACCAGCTCCATCTCCGTGAGGACGGTGGCGGTGGCGTCGGGGTCGGCGGGACGTGCGACCTGCAAGACGACGATGAGGAATTCGAATCTCAGGAAACAAGTTGCACAAACGAGTCCAACTCAAATTCAGATTAATTAGACTTGAGGACCGACGAACCCCACGAGCCCGAGAGCGCTCGAGATCAGACGAATCGGAGCCCAAAATCGCGGCGCGGACTGAATTTTCAACCGCCGGCGAAGCGGAATCGGCCGGGAAGCGGGCGAGGCGCTCGCACCTGCGCGAGGGCGGAGCGGTCGGGGGCGGGGATCGCGTCGTGGGTTGGGACGGCGACGACGGTGGAGGAGGAGGCGCCGTCGTCGGGGTCGGGGAGGTCGAGCGGCGGCGCGAGGTCGGCGACGGCGAGGCCCTCGGGCAGCGCGGGGTCCGGCTGCTGCTGCGCGGCGGAGGCGGCGGCGTCGTCGTCGTAGGTGAGGAGCTTGCCGGCCTCCTGGAGAGCAGCGGGAAGAGCCTCAAGGAGGTCATCGATCAGGCGCGCGGCGCGGGTGATTGAGGGGAGGCGGTGGTGCAGGAGGTTAGGTTACCTTGGCGAGGTCGCGGGCGGGGGGCGCGGACGAGGAGGAGCCCACGGAGCTGCGGTTGGCGGGGGTGGTGGCGGCGGCGGCCTTGGCGCCGGAGGAGGAGCGGGGGCGCGGGGTGGTGACGGCCTTGGCGCCGCCGTGAGGCTTGGCCATGCTGATGGTTGTCTCTCCCAACTGGACTGTTGGGTTCGACCCGGGTCGGGCGCGGGTGTTTATCGGCCCCACGTGTCAGTCACACTTGCTTGCTTTGGCATTGGCAAGGAAATACATGGCCTCTTTGACTCGTATGATTGAATCATGTAGGATTTTTTTTCCTGTATAAGATTCATTGCGGTATACCCCCTCCATTCCGAGTTACTTATCGCAGGTATGGATGTATCTAGATGTATTTTAGTTCTAGATACATCCATTTCCCTGACGAGTATTTCCGAACAGAGGGAATAGTTCTTGCTCGAATTCGAATAAAATTCAGCTACATTTCATTAAAAAAATTATCATCAAAATTTAAGTTACAAAAGACGTTTTCATTAGCATAAATTTCAAGTTACATGACTTACATGTCTGCCATATGGACGATTATGTCATTAAATTTGTATACAAAAGACTTTCAATAGTATAAACTTGGAAGTTACGCGACTTACATAATACCAAGAATTAAGCTTTGAAATTGTGCTGTTAACCAACAAAATACTATGCATTGTGTATTATTTAAGTTATACCTTTAACTCAAATACTATTTGTCTAGCTAATGATTGAAGCTAAATCCCAAATTTTGTACACATCTTATTCACTGGAATTGTCACAAAGGGGCACGGACACGAGAAGCAACAATACTAGTAAAAAAAATTCCCACCATTTTGCAGATACTAGCACTAAAGCTAGGTTGAACAAGATAAAACGAGCCTTCCAATTCACCAAAACAAGCAGAGCAGATGAGATCATCCTAGCAACAACCTCTGCGTCCCCAAAACAGGTAGCGTTTGTTTTTGTGTTATGGAGACTGTCAAATCTGTTGACATAAAGTATATGATGATTCTATTGCGGGCTGGCGGGAAAAAACACGGCTAATTTCGACTAGTTACTAGCACAACCGGACCGGACGGAATAAATAACAGCAATCATCTTCAAATTTTTCTCAAGCTCACTAAAGCTAGGGAGACAAAACAAATTCTCTCATTCCACCTAACACTCGCAAGGGCGCCTTCCATCTTTCCAGGAGATTGGATTCATCATCACCTCTCCTGACTGGCCGTCACCCTCTGCATGATCATCGCCTCGGCCGCCTGGATGGCCTCTGATGTTCCGGTTATCGTCACTTTCCTGCACCAGCGAGTGGAAATTTTATAAGCTTCAGTGTCGGAGAGGTGATCACAGAGCCAAGCATGGCGGCTTAATGTTACAGGCGCAGAATTACAGGAAATTACCTGTCGGATGTGCCAGCTATGAAATCGCCCCTATCTGATATCTTAATCCTGGCACCACTAGCCTGCAGTCGCAACAAAGTTACATGAGTTTGGTTTCCCCGAAACATGGTGCGCTCACACAATACAAGGCAGTAGCAGGTTTATGCAGATTTGCCACAAGTCACAGAAGTGTGAAAGATAAGTATGTTTTCTGAACTAAAATGAGGGCAGACAACATGCTCCAATGTTCTTAACTACTCCCTCTGTCCCATAATATAAGAACGTTTTTGACACTAGTGTAGTGCTAAAAACATTCTTATATTATGGGAAGGAGGGAGTATTTATCTGCTGCAGGGAAACTACATGACCAAATGAGCACTATTACCACAACAGCTGTCTAAGTGCCTACTGACTAATGCAGGGTGATACATCTTAACAAGATTGCTGCAGGAAAAAATCAATATGCATTACATTATAGAACGGAGGAAGTAATATGATGCAGAAGCATCGCCTATCTATACAATGAGCATACATGTTTGACCATATGCAGTAAAACAACACTAATGAGGTTCAGATTCACATGGTGTATGAAGATACCTGAATGATCTCTGTTATGTTCCTTCCTGCACGCCCTACAACTGCACCGATGTGTTCGTCAGCAACACCTATGGTGTGTGATTCTTGGGCATCATTATTAGCAGGTGATCTAACAGGTGTACCAGGCTGAAAAGTTTCAACAGAAAACCATGGTTAGAACAATTTGAAAACATATATGAGGTTAACACTACTACCCAAAAAACAAAGCAAAAAAGAAGTTGCTGCCTCAGCATACAGTTTTACAAAATAATAAAATATATGCATAGAGAATATAGCCTGAAGCATTAGAAGGCAAGAAAACTGGGCACATTAAATCTAACATCAAGGAGTTAGCGCACATAACATCAATCAGAAGTTCCAGCATACACATCTCTCTTTCTCCAAAAACAAATGCTTAGTGTAATACACATTTATGCATCTCTTTCTCCAAAACAAATGCTAGTGTAATACACATTTTATTTCCAGTGCGCTAACTAAGAAAAATAGCGTTCACAAAAAAACTGTCAGGTATCTGGAAGTGTGATATACCGTTTTATTTTTTATGGACTGCCTAATATTAGTAGCGCCAACAAAAGCTATCAGGACATAGCCATAATAAATTCACGAGATCAAATTTTGCCTTCTTGCAGTTCAAAGACTTGGATAGGATAAATGTTCTATGCACTTCCTAATGTATTACATGACTATGCAAAACAGAAAACAATTCTATTAGAAAGCATCTCATACATATCACCTGACTCCAACATCTCTCCTCAGGTGCACAACGAAAAGAGAACACATGGTAGATCATTATCAACACAGATGGACTAGGTGTTTACAAAAAAGGTGTACACCATGCAGGACAGCAAACACGAACCTTGTTGTTTTGGTACCTTCCACCACCACCACCACCACCACCACCACCACCAGCATACCCATTAGGTCCATAGTTCACAGCATTATTATATGGCACCTGTGGAATCATATAGCCAACAGGAACAGCGGCAGGGTAACTAGGGAAACCAAGGCCTGGATATTTTGAAGTGAAGGAAATGAGTAAGAGAGAATGGTTAAGCCATATCTGAAAAGTGAATCCATCTATAAATATCATGAATGCAAAGAGAATGTCTAGCTGCACATGCAAATATATCCCAGCATTCTCAGTTGTGACTTTTTTTTAAATGGTGTTATGACTTCTTTTTAGAGAAGCATGATAATAAATGCAGAACATGTATTCTTCAAGCAAGAAAGGTATTATGAGAAGGCACCCATTCAAGCAAGCATGAAGCAGAGTGGTAACATTAGAACTAGAAAGTGGTGAAAATTCTAGGATTTACCTGCATATGGAAATGGGGAACTCAAATTAGGTGGGTAGTGAACATCCTCAGACAACTTGCTTAATATTAAATGTATGGCTCGCATCTGACTGTTCAAGGGTCCTGTGATAGTAACAAGCCTATCATGCAAACCAACAAAGTTGTTGTCCTGTGGTGAAATTTTGATTCCAGCATGTGAATCTTCAATGAATGACCTGAAGAGAGAGGGAACACCAACTCTCAATATTCCAGGCAACAGAAACTAAAATAAAATAAATACAAGAACAACGATGAAGCATGTCATAGAAGTCCAATCAGACCAGGCACATGAGTATTATCAAGAGAAGGACCATACAGTTCCTATTATCGTGCATCGGTTCACATATACTTCATCAGTTTTCTTAATAACAATAACATTACACCAACATTGAAATTTAAGAAAGTATCATAGTGGGGGTGAAACTTAATGACAGTATCAGAGATTAGAACAGGTTTATTGATTAGGCATACTTGATTGTTGCTCCTCCTTTACCAATAATTCCACCACATGAGCTGTTAGGAACTACAAGTCTAAATTTAGGCCTGGCTTCAGCTTCATTAGATTCTTCCCCCTGGAAAATAACAGGAGAATATCAGTTATCAAGCAATGGCAGCATGGTCTTACAGACATGACCGTTTGCAAAATAAATTGATTTACCTCAGATAAGAGTTTCTCAAGAACCAACTCCATGGCCTTAACTACTTCGTCAAACAGTCCAGAGACCATGATGATTCTGTCATTTGTACCAGGGAAAAACTCATGGCTGCGCGATAATTGAATACGAGCCCCAGACTGAGATTGGAAGTCATTAATAGTTGAACCACCCTTGCCAATAATACATCCTGCTGCTGTATTAGACACCAGAAACCTCAAATGCGTTGGCTTCTCCTTGTCATCTGAGGAGAAAAAACAACTGCAGATTCAGAATTATATGGAAGAAAGGTGAATGGCAATAGTTATAACCATGCTATTATGAGTTCAATCATATATTTACCAAGGCCAAGGAACAGAAGCAACCCATGATGCACAACAAATAACATAGCAATTTTATAGGTTAAAATGGTGATTGCACCTAACGTCCAAAGAACCCGCATTTAATGTATAGGATTTCCATCACAAAAGGATATTTTCCATAACTTTACTGAAGTCCAGAAACAGAAGCAACCGATGATGCACAACAAATAACATAGCAATTGTATAGGTCAGTGATGTGGTTGCACCTAGAGCCCAAAGAACCCGCATGTGAGTTAGAGGGCTTTATGAACAGAAGACATTTTCCATGTTGTAGGTCACCTAAAACAGTTCAGTAGTTCAAAATGCCAAGGACTGGAACAAATTTCACTATGAAACAGAAAGACCAACTCCAGCCACACACCTACTTTGCGTTCTGATACAGCTGACCATTAAATCAAGAATTGTCACACTAGAAAGGTGAATGGCAGTAAGCATCCCACTACGAGTTCCAAGTTGAGAAGTACGTTAATTCTACTCATAAATGCTTTGAAGTCAAGCAGAAAGAGCAACTAACGATGCATTGTAATACACATAGCATTTTTTTAGGCAATGTAGTAAATAAACATAGCAATACCACCATGGTGAGGCCCAGCATAATTTAGTAGGTTTTGATTACTACACGTGTTTTCCTGCGTGCACTTCCTAAAACACTTAACACTTTCACCGTGCCAACAGCTGGAACAAACTGAACTAGGAAGTGGCGAGCAAAATCATCCGCCCACGAATGTCATGTTTAGAAATAAACGACAATCGCGCATCTGAAACAAAGTAATAAGTGTAGCTGTGCACAATCAGGCGCGCTGTAGTAGTAGTGTGTAGTCATGCCGAAGTGTACTAAACTCTACTTGAGCGCAGGCAATACCACCGAATCAGCCAACGAACGAACCAGAGCACATTAGCCAAACCGCCCACTGAATTACTAAACCATCCCCCCTTGCAGTGCAGTGCAGCGCGGTCAACCAACCGGGCGCAGCAGCGCGTGAGGTGCAAAACAAAGGGGCTAAGCATGAATGATCCTTGGCCAGCCGTGAGCGCCCCTCGTTCCCACAACGACCGGACTGAAATGGAACCGGCCGCCACCACAGCGGCCGCCCGCGCGCGCGCGCAGATCTCGGGCCCGCCGCGGGGCGCCAGGGCCCGGATCTCGCGGATCCGTCAGGCCACGGCGCCCGCGCTCGCACGCGGCGGAGCACAGCGCTCAGCTCGCATGGGGGAGAAGAGTTCGTGGGGAGGCGGGCGGCGTTTGCCAGCCGGTCGGTTACCTTCGGGGTCGGCGGCGTCGTGGTCGGCGTCGTGGTGGTCCTGCGGGGGAGGGGGCGGCGGGGAGGAGCGGGGCGCGCGCTTGGGCGCCGACTCGGGCGAGGAGGCGTAGGGGGAGCCCGGGGCCTCCATCTTCTGCCGGCGGCGGGGGCGGGCGGCGGGCGGCGGGGGCGGGGGCGGGGGTGGGGAGCAGGGGTGGGGGTGGGGGGGGGGGGGGGGGAGACGGGGTGGAGCGATGGTAGATCGCTGTGGGCCTACGCCATCAAGGGAGGGACTGAGACGAGGGTTTGGCTGCGCCGCGTCTTGGGCCTTTTATCCATCCATCCATCCAATCCAATCCAGCAGAGGATCGAACGCTTTCTATTTCTTGTGGGCCGTCGTTTTCGTGCCGTGCTGCCGGATGCTACCACACAGACGGCAACTGATGAAGGATTTTTGTTTTTGTCTTGGTCCACGACAGAAGCACCAACCGATCGTGCAGGGGAAATGCACTTTCCCCGGGTACAAAATGGCAAAAACCGGCGAGGCCAAAAGTGTGTTCCTTTTTCTTCAAGGAGGAAAAAGCGTATTTACCAGGTGTCGACAACTTTTACTAGGGTATGGAGTAGTACATTGTGATCATGCTTCACGGCGCAAAGGGACAAAGAAGGCCAACGCCGCGGGCACTATCTTAATCTTATCCGTTAACACGATCTCTATCCCGGACTTGTTCATGGCCCTTGGGTCACCTGAGTTGGTAACAAACACAAAGCGGGCCCTAGAGTTTTTTTTTTTGCAAAAGAGACTTCTAGGCGAGCTCTAGAGTTATACAATAAGGACGCTCGACTAGCTGCTCTTCTTCATTTTCCTTTTTTACACCTAGAAACTAGAGCCTCCTGTTAGTGGGACTCCGTTTATGTGTTAAAAGGGTTGAGATAGTTACAATGGGGGCCAACAAATACATAGAATAGAGCCGGTTATGGTGAGGTGTGAAAGTCACTGTTGTTTTTGGGGTTAAATCGCACATTATTATGCAAGACTGCATATCAAATCAAGGAAAAATATATGATGCATAAAACTCATATGTACCCGGGGCTTCTATCTTCTGTCGGTGACAGGGGGCGAGGGCAGGGGGCGGGGGCCGAAGGATGGAGCAGGAGGAGATGGGGTGGAGCGATGGTAGATCGTTGTGGGCCTACGCCATCAAAGTAGGGATTCAAACGAGGGTTTGGCTGCGCCGCACCCTCGCCTTGGGCCTTTTTATCCATCTGCGACCAAACACTTTCTATTTCTTCTGGGATGTTGTTTTCGTACCGTGCTCATATACCACCACGACTGCAACCATCGGGTTCTGTTTGTTTTGTCTGCTCTACGGCAGAAGTACCAACAGTCATGCTGGGGAAATACAATTCCCCGGGTACAAGATACAAATATCAACTGACTCGAGAGTGCATTTATCTTTCTCTTCTCTTCGATTCGAAGAAAAGAATAGTTATCTGATGCCCACAACTTTTATCAGTATACACACTAATCACGCTTCATGGCGCAAGGAACAAGGAATGCCAAGACCGCGGGCTCTATCTTAATCTTAACCGCTAAACATGTTCTCTATCCAAGGTTTGTTCATTGTCACTTGGCTGACCTGAGTTGGTCACTGACAAAAGGCGGCCCCTAGAGGGTTTTTTTGTGAGAGAAACTTCTAGGTGGGCTCTAGAGTTGTACAATAAGAACGCTCGACTAGTGGCTCTTCTTCATTTTCCCTTTTTTACACCGGAAACTAGAGCCTCCTGTTAGCGGGACTCGGGACTCGGTTTATGTATTAAATGGTTGAGATAGTTACAATGGAGCCAACAAATACATAGAGTAGAGCAAGGTATGATGAGGTATGAAAGTCACTGTTGCTCTTTGGTGTTAAATTGCACATTATTATGCAAAACTGCATATCAGATCAAGGAAAAACATATGATGCATAAAACTCATATGTACCCAGGGCTTCCATCTTCTGCCGGCAGCGAGGGTGTGCAGCGGAGGCGGGCACTGGGGTGGGGTGGGTGGGGGCGAAGGAGGGAGCAGGGGGAGATGGGAGTGATGGTAGATCGTTGTGGGGCTATGCCATCGAAGGATGGATTGAGACGAGGGTTTTGTTGCGCCACGCCCACGCCTTGGGCCTTTTATCCATCCAATCCAACAAAGATCAAACACTTTCTATTTCTTCTGGGCCAAAGTTTTCGTATCGTGTTGTCGGATCCTACCAAGCACGACGATAACTGAAACATTTGTTTTTGTCTTGGTCCACGACAGAAATACCAGCCAATCGTGCCAGGAAAATGCATTTCCCGGGTACAAAATGCAAAAACCCGGTGAGGCTAAAAGTGCATTTATCTTTGTTTTACTTCAAAGAGAAGCACATTTACCGGGTGTTGACAACTTTTAATAGTGTAGTGGTACATTGTAATCATGCTTCACCGCGCAAAGAGACAAGGAAGGCCAACACCGTGGGCACTATCTTAATCTTATCCATTAACATGATCTCTATCCTAGGCTTGTTCATGGCACTTGGGTGACCTGAGTTGGTCACGAACACAAGGCTGGACCTAGAGTTTTTTTTTGCGAGAGGAACTTCTAAGCGGGCTCTAGAGTTGTACAATAAGGACCCTCGACTAGCGGCTCTTCTTCATTTTTCCCTTTTTTACACCTGGAAACTAGAGCCTCCTGTCAGTGGGACTCAGTTTATGTATTATGAAGGAAATATGCCCTAGAGGCAATAATAAAGTTATTATTTATTTCCTTATATCATGATAAATGTTTATTATTCATGCTAGAATTGTATTAACCGGAAACATAATACATGTGTGAATACATAGACAAACTTAGTGTCACTAGTATGCCTCTACTTGACTAGCTCGTTAATCAAAGATGGTTATGTTTCCTAACCATGAACAAGGTGTTGTTATTTGATTAACGAGGTCACATCATTGGTTGAATGATCTGATTGACATGACCCATTCCATCAGCTTAGCACCCGATCGTTTAGTATGTTGCTATTGCTTTCTTCATGACTTATACATGTTCCTATGACTATGAGATTATGCAACTCCCGTTTTCCGGATGAACACTTTGTGTGCTACCAAACGTCACAACGTAACTGGGTGATTATAAAGGAGCTCTACAGGTGTCTCCAAAGATAGATGTTGGGTTGGCGTATTTCAAGATTAGGATTTGTCACTCCGATTGTCGGAGAGGTATCTCTGGGCCCTCTCGGTAATGCACATCACATAAGCCTTGCAATCATTACAACTAATGAGTTAGTTGCGAGATGATGATTACGGAACGAGTAAAGAGACTTGCCGGTAATGAGATTGAACTAGGTATTGGATATCGACGATCGAATCTCGGGCAAGTAACATACCGATGACAAAGGGAACAACGTATGTTGTTATGCGGTCTGACCGATAAAGATCTTCGTAGAATATGTAGGAGCCAATATGGGCATCCAGGTCCCGCTATTGGTTATTGACCGGAGACGTGTCTCGGTCATGTCTACATTGTTCTCGAACCGTAGGGTCCGCACGCTTAACGTTATGATGACAGTTATTATGAGTTTATGCATTTTGATGTACCGAAGTTAGTTCGAAGTCCCGGATGTGATCACGGACATGACGAGGAGTCTCGAAATGGTCGAGACATAAAGATTGATGTATTGGACGGCTATATTCGGACACCGGAAGTGTTCCGGATGATTTCGGATAAAACCAGAGTGCCGGAGGGATTACCGAAACCCCCCGGGGAAGTAATGGGCCTTATTGGGCCTGAGGGGAGAGAGAGGGCAGCAGCCCAAGAGGTGGCGCGCCCCCCCTCAAGGGGAGTCCGAATTGGACTAGGAGGGGGGCGGCCCCCCTTTCCCTCTCCCTCTCCCTCTCTTTCCTTCCCCCTCAAGTCTCCTAGTTGGACTAGGAGAGGGGAGTCCTACTCCTACTAGGAGGAGGACTCCTCCCCTTGGCGCGCCCCATAGGCCGGCCGGCCTCCCCCTTGCTCCTTTATATACGGGGGTAGGGGGCACCCTAAGACACACAAGTTGATCATTGTGATCGTTCCTTAGCCATGTGCGGTGCCCCCTGCCACCATATTCCACCTCGATCATATCGTTGTAGTGCTTAGGCGAAGCCCTGCGTCGGTAGAACATCAAGATCGTCACCACGCCGTCGTGCTGACGGAACTCCTCCCCGAAGCTTTGCTGGATCGGAGCCCAGGGATCGTCATCGAGCTGTACGTGTGCTAAGAACTCGGAGGTGCCGGAGTAACGGTGCTTGGATCGGTCGGATCGGGAAGAAGACGTACGACTACTTCCTCTACGTTGTGTCAACGCTTCCGTTGCGATCTACAAGGGTACGTAGATCAGACTCTCTCCCTCATTGCTATGCATCACCATGATCTTGCGTGTGCGTAGGAATTTTTTTGAAATTACTACGTTCCCCAACATATTAAAGGGTTGAGATAGTTACAATGGAGCCAACAAATACATAGAGTAGAGCCAGTTATGGTGAGGTGTGAAAGTCACTATTGTTTTTTGGGGTTAAATTGCACATTATTATGCAAACTGCATATTAAATCAAGGAAAAACATATGATGCATAAAACTCACTCCATGCATACACACTATAAATGATAGTGTCTTATTTAGTTCAAAGCGAGAAGTTTTGTGTGAACTACGTACCATACTAAGAGAAACCCACATTTTTTATGCGAGTTGAGTTGAGCGATTCTCACGCAAGACCAAATGCGATGTATGTATGTGATACATCTTAATCAATGAACCCGTAAACATTGAAGGCATCCTTGGTGATAGAATAACCGGTAAACAAACAACGCAATAGTTTGTAGGACAAAACACTCATATTTTTCTTTATAGAACATTTTTAGTACTCCCCGCAAAAAAGGTATATATAGATAATTATCTAATTTACTTATTTGCACACAAAATAGACAAGCATGATTCTAGAAACACCGACAAAATTTTATAGATGCCTACCATGAATATCTAAGTTAACTAAAATAGACACAAAGAACGATATATTTGTAATTCATTTAAGTCATACAAATTAGTCATTTAAGACTCGTCTATCCATCAATCCATCCGCCATCACATGTTTTTTTTCTTCTTTTAGGTCATTGTTTTCTTATCGTGCTCGGATACCACCACGACCGCAATAGCCGGAATTTGTAGCATCTGGTCTGCGACAAAAAAACCAACCAATCGTGCCAGGAAAGTACACTTTCCTGGATACAAAATACAAATATGGGTGAGGCCAAAAGTGTATTTATCTTTCTTTTCTTCGAAGAAAGACATATTTATCTTGAGTCGACAACTTTTATTAGTGTACACTCTAATCACGTTTCGCAATGCAGGGAACAAGGGAAGCCAGCACCGTTAGCTCTGTCGAAATCTTACCTGTTAATTTGATCTCTATCCAAAATAGTGTATTTATCTTTCTTTCCTTTGAAGAAAGACATATTTATTTTTCACCGACAACTTTATTAGTGTACACTCTGATCACGTTTCACGGCGCAAGGAACAAGGGAGGCCAGCACCACGAGCTATGTTGAAATCTTATCTATTAACATGATCTCTATCCAAAGCTTATCCATGACATGTTGTGATGATGTTGGCTTTATAATATAAAGCGGGGAAAACCCTTTTTCGGTAAAGCTTATTCATGACACTTGGGTACAGATGACACAAGGCAGGCTCTAGGGTTGCACAATAAGGACGCTCTCAACTAGAGCCTTTTTTTGCGCCTGTCAACTACAGCCTCTTGTTAGTGGATCCAGTTTATGTGTCTTTAAGGTTTCAAAGAGTCATAATAGAGCCAACAAATACATGAAGTTTGTGTATTTACTTTCACCCCAGAGCAAATTGGTAATGCACAAATCTTGATGAGTTGGGTTTGTTCTGAGCGAGTTATGATAAGGCATGAAAGTCACTGTTATTTTGGGGGTTAAACTGCACATTATTAGAGCATCTACAACCGGACATTGAAAATCCGTCCCCTCAAACACCCGTGGACGCACCCGGGCGTGTCTGCGGGCATTGACCGGGCACGCCTCAAATTAGCCACTTTGCAACCGCCTCTCTTATATTTCATCCCCTAGGTCCATACAACAGGCATGCAAAAGTAATCCTATGTACTACCCTAGCTACTCTTCGTCGTTGGAGATGTCCACGACAATGGTGCTGGGCGCCGGCTGGACGGGCGAGTAGGAGGGCTCCGACTCATTCTCCTCCTGCTCGACCTCATTCGCCTCCTCTGCGGCTTCTTGCGCCTCCATCTCCTGCCGGCGACGGCGTCCATGAAGAAAATATGCCCTAGAGGCAATAATAAAGTTATTATTTATTTCCTTACATCATGATAAATGTTTATTATTCATGCTAGAATTGTATTAACCGGAAACATAATACATGTGTGAATACATAGACAAACAGAGTGTCACTAGTATGCCTCTACTTGACTAGCTCGTTAATCAAAGATGGTTGTGTTTCCTAACCATGAACAAAGAGTTGTTATCTGATTAACGAGGTCACGTCATTAGTTGAATGATCTGATTGACATGACCCATTCCATTAGCTTAGCACTCGATCGTTTAGTATGTTGCTATTGCTTTCTTCATGACTTATACATGTTCCTATAACTATGAGATTATGCAACTCCCGTTTTCTGGAGGAACACTTTGTGTGCTACCAAACGTCACAACGTAACTGGGTGATTATAAAGGTGCTTTACAGGTGTCTCCAAAGGTAGATGTTGGGTTGGCGTATTTCAAGATTAGGATTTGTCACTCCGATTGTCGGAGAGGTATCTCTGGGCCCTCTCGGTAATGCACATCATATAAGCCTTGCAATCATTACAACTAATGAGTTAGTTGAGAGATGATGTATTACAGAACGAGTAAAGAGACTTGCCAGTAACGAGATTAAACTAGGTATTGGATACCGACGATCGAATCTCGGGCAAGTAACATACCGATGACAAAGGGAACAACGTATGTTGTTATGCGGTCTGACCGATAAAGATCTTCGTAGAATATGTAGGAGCCAATATGGGCATCTAGGTCCCGCTGTTGGTTATTGACCGGAGATTCGTCTCAGTCATGTCTACATTGTTCTCGAACCGTAGGGTCCGCACGCTTAACGTTACGATGACAGTTATTATGAGTTTATGCATTTTGATATACCGAAGTTAGTTCGGAGTCCCGGATGTGATCACGGACATGACGAGGAGTCTCGAAATGGTCGAGACATAAAGATTGATATATTGGACGGCTATATTCGGACACCGGAAGTGTTCCGGGTGATTTCGGATAAAACCGGAGTTCCGGAGGGGTTACCGGAACCCCCCGGGGAAGTAATGGGCCTTATTGGGCCTGAGGGGAGAGAGAGGGCAGCAGCCCAAGAGGTGGCGCCCCCCTCCTCATGGGGAGTCCGAATTGGACTAGGAGGGGGGGCGCGGCCCCCCTTTCCCTCTCCCTCTCCCTCTCTTACCTCCCCCCTCAAGTCTCCTAGTTGGACTAGGAAAGGGGAGTCCTACTCCCACTAGGAGGAGGACTCCCCCTCCCCTTGGCGCGCCCCATAGGGCCGGCCGGCCTCCCCCTTGCTCCTTTATATACGGGGGCAGGGGGCACCCTAGAACACACAAGTTGATACACCTGATCGTTCCTTAGCCGTGTGCGGTGCCCCCTGCCACCATATTCCACCTCGATCATATCGTTGTAGTGCTTAGGCGAAGCCCTGCGTCGGTAGAACATCATCATCGTCACCACGCTGTTGTGCTGACGGAACTCGTCCCCGAAGCTTTGCTGGATCGGAGCCCGGGGAGCGTCATCGAGCTGTACGTGTGCTAAGAACTCGGAGGTGTCGGAGTAACGGTGCTTGGATCGGTCGGATCGGGAAGACGTACGACTACTTCCTCTACGTTGCGTCAACGCTTCCGCTTTGGTCTACGAGGGTACATAGACAACACTCTCCCCTCTCGTTGCTATGCATCACCATGATCTTGCGTTTGCGTAGAAATTTTTTTGAAATTACTACGTTCCCCAATAGTGGCATCCGAGCCTAGGTTTTATGGTTTGATGTTATATGCACGAGTAGAACACAAGTGAGTTGTGGGCGATATAACACTACAAGAAATATGTCAACTTATGACCTTCTGTCAGTGACCCTCGAAGAATTGGTCATAAATTTATGACCATTTTAGACCAATTGGTCAAAAGCTGTTCAGGGGGCTCCAAACCCTAAACCATTGCGACCATTTTGGTCAGAAAGGTCGTAATTTCCTTACACGAAATGGTCACAAAGCAAACAGTGCTAGTCCGCTGCCTTATTTCTAGTTGTTAATGACCAATATAGATGGTCATAGCCTTGTAGATTGTGGTGGGTGGTGATGACTAGGCGCCATCTCATCAGTTTTGCCTATGTGTCATGTCCATGTGGCAGTTTTTGCCCTAGGTTGTGAAGCAACCTATATTTCTATCATTCCCAAAATTCCCAAAAAAATCTCATAAATTCTTTGGGGCATATCTTCATCAAATATGTAAAAATCCTTCCTTGCCTAGTTCAAAACTAATTCAACAATATTCATTTTCCTATTCTGTTCACAACAACACTTTATGAAGGAAGTGCTATTTATATATTCTTGATTGCCCTCGGAATTTTTGGGCACTCTTTCCTATCCAAATCATTACCGCATGACAAAATTTAGCTCCATTTGCCTAGCAAATCTTCCTCGGCAAATTTCCAAAGTTTTTGTCCACCTAGAAGCATTGTGACGGAAGTACCTTTTTATATCTCTAAATGAGATGAAATTTATACAGTTCCTTCATATGCCCAAATTATCACCCTCCTCCAAATTGCAGCTCAGTCAAATCATCTATGTGAGCCAAGGTTCAATTTATATTTTATGGCCAAATTGGCACGTTGCAAAGCAAGTGTTATATAGACCCCTCCTATTACCCTCAAACTTTTCAGGCACTCTTCCATACCCAAATCATTGCCACGTGATAATATTTAGCTCAATTTTCCTAGTAAATCTTTCTCGGGAAATTTCCAAAGTTTCTACCTCGAGAGAAGCTTTGTGAAGTAAGTACTAGCTAGGCTTACCCAAATGATCTGAAAATTTACCAGCGCATGACCATACCAAAGTAACTTACCTACACAAATTTTGAGCTCATTTCATTCATCCAATATCTCTCACTAGTTTTCCCAAGTTTTTGTCCATAGAAGAGCATTGTGAAGGAAGTACCACTTTGGCATGTCCAAATAGTATCCATTTTCTACAGTGCTTTCCTATGCCCAAATAACCATCCTCCACCAAATGCCAGCTCAATACATTCATTATTTTGAGCCGAGCTTCAACATTCGTAGTTATGTCCAGTGTGGTAGTTTGCAAAGAAAGTACCACCCAGGCTCCTCCTTTTGAGCTGAAAATTTGTGAACACGGTCATCTTAGTAACTGATCATCCTCAGCCAAAACTCACTCCCATTAGCCATGTACATTTCCCGTACCGCTAATCAAACACTTGGCTGCTAATTCATGTTTGAGCATCGATTGGTCTCCTCGTGAGAATCTTATGTTGTAATTTTCTTCCTAGAACCAAACTGGGGAGTGCCCAACCCACTAGACATGCCTAGGCCGCGCAGAACATATGGCAACGTCACGGTCGCGCGGTGACCACGCGGCGGGTATGCGAGTTTACGTGCTCTAGAGTTGGGGCCCTCGGCCGCCGCCCAAACCTCGACGTATCATCACCAAACCATGTATTTATGATTAAATAGGTCCTTATGTAACTAGAAATGATTTTTGGAAAAAATAAATAGCAAACTATGAGGCAGGTGCCGTTCAAATTTGACCCGCTTCCAACTGAATCGACGGAAATTTGTCTTTTTCACGAGAGGTGGATCAAAAAAATTTACACCCAACCATTTTGTCAATTATGCATTAAATATGGCCTAGTATTTTATAAAAATTATTTGGTCCCTTTTTGCAACAATTATTTGGTAGTTCCTTCACAAAAAACCTCTTTTCGGGCACTCGAAAAATGGAAAATGGTTTTTTCGTCCAACGAAAATAAAAACTTCCTTAGAAAACATTGTTTGCCATTCCAATATGCACTCTTGTGCACAATATGAGATCATTTTAACAAACTATGGCATGAATGTGGCCATAAGATTGATCATTTGGCTTGAAAGCCATTGATCTCCACACATGATAGCTCGTTTCTGAGAACACTTTTTTATAATAATTGCCGTATTAACAGTTTGTTATTTTTCCTAGGAACTTGTCCACATATGATGACACAATGCGAAGGTTTCCCAATTTTTTGATTTTTTTTGAATTTTTTATGCCCGTTTCAAAATACGGTCAAAACGGCGGGAATGACCGTTCCTAGCTAGTTGTTAAATCTTGGAATTTTTTTGGTGTTTCTCTGATTAAATAGATACTTATGTACCTAGAAATGATTTTTGGAAAAAATAAATAGCAAACTATGAGGTACCTGCAGTTCAAATTTGACCTGCTTCCAACTGAATCGACGGAAATTTGTCTTTTTCACGAGAGGTGGATCAAAATTTTTTACACCCAACCATTTTTTCAATTGTGCATTAAATATCTCCTAGTATTTTAGAAAAATGATTTGGTACAATTTTGCAACAATTATTTTGGAGGTCCTTCACAAAAAAACCTTCTTTCGGGCACTCGAAAAATGGAAAATGATTTTTTCGTCCAAAGAAAATGAAAACTTCCTTAGGCAACATTGTTTGCAATTCCAATATGCACCCTTGTGCACAATATAAGATCATTTGAACAAACTATGCCATGAATGTGGCCATAAGATTGATCATTTGGCTTGAAAGCCATTGATCTCCACACATGATAGCTCATTTCTGAGAACATTTTTTTATAATAATTGCCGTATTACAAGTTTGTTATTTTTCCTAGGAACTTGGCCACATATGATGACACAATGCGAAGGTTTCCCAATTTTTTGATTTTTTTTAATTTTTTATGCCCGTTTCAAAATGCGGTCAAAACAGCGGGAATGACCGTTCCTAGCTAGTGGTTGAATATTGAAATTTTTTTGGTGTTTCTCTGATTAAATAGATACTTATGTACCTAGAAATGATTTTTGGAAAAAATAAATAGCAAACTATGAGGCAGCTGCAGTTCAAATTTGACCCGCTTCCATCTGAATCGGCGGAAATTTGTCTTTTTCACGAGAGGTGGACCAAAACTTTTTACACCCAACCATTTTTCAATTGTGCATTAAATATCTCCTAGTATTTTAGAAAAATGATTTGGTCCAATTTTGCAATAATTATTTGGTAGTTCCTTCACAAAAAAACCTCCTTTCGGGCACTCGAAACATGGAAAATGGTTTTTTCGTCCAAAGAAAATGAAAACTTTCTTAGGAAACATTGTTTGCCATCCCAATATGCACCCTTGTGCACAATATGAGATCATTTGAACAAACTATGCCATGAATGTGGCCATAAGATTGATCATTTGGCTTGAAAGCCATTGATCTCCACACATGATAGCTCGTTTCTGAGAACACTTTTTTATAATAATTGCCGTATTACAAGTTTGTTATTTTTCCTAGGAACTTGGCCACATATGATGACACAATGCGAAGGTTTCCCAATTTTTTGATTTTTTTTTGAATTTTTTATGCCCGTTTCAAAATGCGGTCAAAACGGCGGGAATGACCGTTCCTAGCTAGTGGTTGAATCTTGGATTTTTTTTGGTGTTTCTCTGATTAAATAGATACTTATGTACCTAGAAATGATTTTTGGAAAAAATAAATAGCAAACTACGAGGCAGCTGCAGTTCAAATTTGACCCGCTTCCAGCTGAATCGGCGTAAATTTGTCTTTTTCACGAGAGGTGGATCAAAACTTTTTACACCCAACCATTTTATCAATTGTGCATTAAATATGTCCTAGTATTTTAGAAAAATGATTTGGTCCAATTTTGCAACAATTATTTGGGAGGTCCTTCACAAAAAAACCTCCTTTTGGGCACTCGAAAAATGGAAAATGGTTTTTTCGTCCAAAGAAAATGAAAACTTCCTTAGGCAACATTGTTTTGCATTCCAATATGCACCCTTGTGCACAATATGAGATCATTTCTTTTAATTTTTCATGTGAAAAAGTAGAAAATGACCCCCCACCTAAAAACTCATTTCTCATAACAATTTTTAAAAGATATTTGTCTTATTCCAATTCCAAGTTTGTTAGTTTTCCTAAAAACTATGTCACATTTGGTGACACAATGAGAATGTTTCTTTTTGAATTTCTCATATCATAAAATTGTTTCTATGATTCAACACTTTTTTTTGAAAAAATATGGTTCAACACCTTATTTTTAGTCGATTGCGACCAATTTAGAAGGTCATAACGTGTACTGGATTCTGATTGGTCCATGGACATGTCACGCGGATCGTGCTCAAACGCCGTCGGATGCTCTCGGATCCGACAGCAGCCCTTTCTCCCTCACCCCCTCCCCCTCTTTGTCTCAAAAAAAAGAAAAAAGTAAACTCCCTCACCCTCTCACCCCACGAACCCTAGCGCTCCCTCTCCCTCACGCGCTCCCTCTCCCCTCGTCTCCCACATCGCCGCCGCCACCCCGCCGATCCCATCCCTCCCTAATTCAGATCCGACCCCATTGCCCGCGCCCACGCGCCACTATGTGCTCCTCCTCGCCTCCCGGAGGACGTCCGCCGCTCTTCCTTCGCCCGTCCCGGAGGCCTCAGTTGGCGCCCTTCGCCGCAGGGCCGCCGCGCTCGTCCCTCCCGCCGCAGGGGACAACATCCGGCAGCGCCTGTGCCCGTAGCTGCCGGCCAACTACTTCGGCAACGCCATCGTGCGGGACCTCGTGACGGTGCGCGTGGGGGACGTGCTATCGCAGCCGCTGGGGTTCGTGGTGGAGCGGATCAAGCGCGCGGTGGCGCGGGTGGACGACGCGTTCGTGTGCTCCGTCATCGACTACCTGGAGCTGGAGTCTATTGGTCCCCCTTCGTCTCAAGGTAGGAACTCCCCGATTCGACCCCCCTCTCTCTGGATTTGATTTGGCGCTGCTTGACGAACCTTCTGTTGGTGCTACGCAGTGCGTGGCCATGGCTACATGCCTTCGGTCGCTGGCCACGGGGCTTCTCCAGCCGGCGCGTCCTCTCAGCGAGCGGATCTTGCACCTCACGCCGATGGTCTCCGTCGTCCTGGCGGAGGACTGCTACCTTCAGGGCCACTATGGGTGGTCCCTTCCTTGCTCCAGGACGGCGGGACCGGGCAGGACAAGCACATCACGTCCGACGTCACCCAGGCAAGCCTCGACCTCTTCCCCTGTACATCGACTCTGACGGAGACTGAGGTGAGCTGGATTAAGGGGAGGCTCATGTGGAGCGGTTGATTTGATTCAGCTGATAGGGTGGACGCCGCTGATCGAGCTGAGGCAGATCGCCGGGAAGGAGGGGGTGGGTGCCCGCATCGTCGGCAAGATCGAGGCCTACTAGCCCCTCTGCTCCGTCAAGGACCGCAGCGCTCTTACGTACGGTCAGCTCGTTCTAACCAGGCTCGTTCACTTTTACAAATCTTGGGATGGTATCAGTTTATAGAGCTAGTTTCATTTCTGCTAGTTGAGCAATTTGTGAAAAGTCAACGGGGGCTAAAAGGAGCTAAATTTCCACTTATGCTAAGATTAAGGCTTCTTGTAAAGTGTAAACCATCATTTTCATTGTTTGGCTGTAGGGATTGGTGTGATGAGGTGGTGATTTCAAGTATATTTTGTTGCACTTCCCAGAATTTATTTTGCAACTGTTGGGAATTATGAACTTATGTTGTGCTATTTCTTCCTGTTTTCTTCAGGATGATCGAGGATGCTGAAGAGAAAGGGCTGATTTCACCAGGTGTCACGACTCTAGTCGAGCCGACCAGTGGTAATTTGGGCCTGGGATTGGTTCTGATTGCCCTAAGCAAAGGATATAGGTTCGTCGCGGTGATGCCGGGCCAATACTCGCTTGATAAGCAGATCTTGTTGAGATACATGGGTGCTGAGTTGTTCATAACTGGTGAGATAGATAGATAGCATCAGCATAGTTGCTTCCTGGCTCAAGGAAGCACAGATGTTTGCTTGCTTGATTAGGTCTGATTGATTTTCCTTGCAACCGCTGTGATTTGTATCTGTAACCTTGTTTCTTTTGTGTAACCACATGACAGATCCAACACTTGGGTTCCCAGGAATAACCGACAAGGTCGAACAGCTCAAGAAAGAATTACCAAACGTACACGTTCTTAATCAGTTCTCGAATCCAGCAAATCCTGATGCACACATCAGATGGACTGGTACTAGTTTTCCCATTGTGAAGGAAGGACACGGCGGAATGTAAGCACAATCCTTGAGCTTAATTATAGGCTCTTGTGCAGCAGCAACCGTTGATTTCAATTTCAGCTGATCAATCATCTGTCCTTGTGCAGCACAAGGGTTCCATGGGGATACAACAGCAGCAGGACGACCATGACTCCATCAATTGCAAGCTCCAGGTACTAATCCCACTCAGCTCTCTCCTGTAGCGCATCCATTACTCATACCCTTGCTGCCCCCAAATCTTGAGCGATGAGATAACGTCATGGAGAGTGGGATTTTTTGTTTCCTAGCTTAGCAATTGAGTTAAAGCAATGTAATATAAGTATGAGCACTCGGCTATGGTACAACTGTTTGCATATTTGTTTTGTATTTTTTATAAATGATGATAGTTTGTGCAAGATGTTCACATGTTAATTTTTGTTGACTAAAATCTCTTATGCCCTTGACTTAGCTTGACCCAGAACAGATGCATACTAACCTTCACCTTGTTCTTTCTCTCGTAGACTCGAAGGAGGCTGTATGCAAGGCACCAAGGTGCATGGTGCTCGCAAGCGACGAACGGAGGCTGTTCGACATCGGCTACACAAACCACTATTGTGAGCTGTTGGGGAACGCAGTAATTTAAAAAAAAAATCCTACGCACACGCAAGATCATGGTGATGCACAACAACGAGAGGGGAGAGTGTTGTCTACGTACCAACGCAGACCGACTGCGGAAGCGATCACACAACATAGAGGAAGTAGTCGTACGTCTTCCCGATCCGACCGATCCAAGCACCGTTACTCCGGCACCTCTGAGTTCTTAGCACACGTATAGCTCGATGACGATCCCCGGGCTTCGATCCAGCAAAGCGTCGGGGAAGAGTTCCGTCGGCACGACGGCGTGGTGACGATCTTGATGTTCTACCGACGCAGGGCTTCGCCTAAGCACTACAACGATATGATCGAGGTGGAATATAGTGGCAGGGGGCACCGCACACGGCTAAGGAACGATCTCAAGGATCAACTTGTGTGTCTAGAGGTGCCCCCTGCCCCTGTATATAAAGGAGCAAGGGGGGAGAGGTGCGGCCAGCCTTGGGGCGCGCCAGGAGGAGTCCTACTCCTATTATTTAGGTCTAATATTAATCCCGAAGGTAGAGGTAGAGGTAGCGTGCCGACCGCGATCACATCGACTTTTGGAACCGTTTCCCACGCGCATCGTCACCTCGTCCTTCGCCAGTGTTCGCTTAATCCGTAGTCCCTGTTTCGAGTTGCAAATATTAGCAACAGAACTAGTATCAAATACCCAGGTGCTACTGCGAGCTCTAGTAAGGTACACATCAATAACATGTATATCACATATACCTTTGTTCACCTTGCCATCCTTCTTATCCGCCAAATACTTGGGGCAGTTCCGCTTCCAGTGACCAGTCTGCTTGCAGTAGAAGCACTCAGTTTCAGGCTTATGTCCAGACTTGGGTTTCTTCTCCTGAGCAGCAACTTGCTTGCCGTTCTTCTTGAAGTTCCCCTTCTTATTCCCTTTGCTCTTTTTCTTGAAACTAGTGGTCTTGTTAACCATCAACACTTGATGCTCCTTTTTGATTTCTACCTCCGCAGCTTTCAGCATTGCGAAGAGCTCGGGAATAGTCTTGTTCATCCCTTGCATATTATAGTTCATCACGAAGCTCTTGTAGCTTGGTGGCAGTGATTGGAGAATTCTGTCAATGACGCAATCATCTAGAAGATTAACTCCCATGTGAATCAAGTGATTGTTATACCCAGACATTTTGAGTATATGCTCACCGACAGAACTGTTCTCCTCCATCTTGCAGCTATAGAACTTATTGGAGACTTCATATCTCTCAATCCGAGCATTTGCTTGAAATATTAACTTCAACTCCTGGAACATCTCATATGCTCCATGACGTTCAAAACGTCGTTGAAGTCCCGATTCTAAGCCGTAAAGCATGGCACACTGAACTATCGAGTAGTCATCAGCTTTGCTCTGCTAGACGTTCATAACATCTGGTGTTGCTCCAGCAGCAGGCCTGGCACCCAGCGGTGCTTCCAGGACGTAATTCTTCTGTGCAGCAATGAGGATAATCCTCAAGTTACGGACCTAGTCTGTGTAATTGCTACCATCATCTTTCAACTTTGCTTTCTCAAGGAACGCATTAAAATTCAACGGAACAACAGCACGAGCCATCTATCTACAATCAACATAAACAAGCAAGATACTATCAGGTACTAAGTTCATGATAAGTTTAAGTTCAATTAATTAAATTACTTAAGAACTCCCACTTAGATAGACATCCCTCTAATCCTCTAAGTGATTACATGATCCAAATCAACTAAACCATAACCGATCATCACGTGAGATGGAGTAGTTTTCAATGGTGAACATCGTTATGTTGATCATATCTACTATATGATTCACACTCGACCTTTCAGTCTCCGTGTTCCGAGGCCATATCTGCATATGCTAGGCTCGTCAAGTTTAACCTGAGTATTCTGCATGTGCAAAAATGGCTTGCACCCGTTGTAGATGGACGTAGAGCTTATCACACCCAATCATCACGTGGTGTCTGGGCACGACGAACTTTGGCAACGGTGCATACTCAGGGAGAACACTTCTTGATAATTTAGTGAGAGATCATCTTATAATGCTACCATCAATCAAAGCAAGACAAGATGCATAAAAAGATAAACATCACATGCAATCAATATAAGGGATATGATATGGCCATCATCATCTTGTGCTTGTGGTCTCCATCTCCGAAGCACCGTCATGATCACCATCGTCACCGGCGCGACACCTTGATCTCCATCGTAGCATCGTTGTCGTCTCGCCAATCTTATGCTTCCACGACTATCACTACCACTTAGTAATAAATTAAAGCATTACATCGCGATTGCATTGCATACAATAAAGCGACAACCATATGGCTCCTGCCAGTTGCCGATAACTCGGTTACAAAACATGATCATCTCATACAATAAAATTTAGCATCATACCTTGACCATATCACATCACAACATGCCCTCCAAAAACAAGTTAGACGTCCTCTACTTTGTTGTTGCAAGTTTTACGTGACTGCTACGGGCTTTAAGCAAGAACCAATCTCACCTACGCATCAAAACCACAACGATAGTTTGTCAAATAGACTCCGTTTTAACCTTCTCAAGGACCGGGCGTAGCCACACTCGGTTCAACTAAAGTTGGAGAGACAGTCGCCCGCAAGCCATCTATGTGCAAAGCACGTCGAGGGAACCGGTCTCGCGTAAGTGTACGCGTAATGTTGGTCCGGGTCGTCTCGTCCAACAATACCGCTGAACCAAAGTATGACATGCTGGTAGGCAGTATGACTTATATCGCCCACAACTCACTTGTGTTCTACTCGTGCAAATAACATCAAACCATAAAACCTAGGCTCGGATGCCACTGTTGGGGAACGCAGTAATTTCAAAAAATTTCCTACGCACACGCAAGATCATGGTGATGCACAACAACGAGAGGGGAGAGTGTTGTCTACGTACCAACGCAGACCGACTGCGGAAGTGATCACACAACGTAGAGGAAGTAGTCGTACGTCTTCCCAATCCAACCGATCCAAGCACCGTTACTCCGGCACCTCCGACATCTTAGCACACGTACAGCTCGATGACGATCCCCGGGCTTCGATCCAGCAAAGCGTCGGGGAAGAGTTCCGTCAGCACGACGGCGTGGTGACGATCTTGATGTTCTACCGACGCAGGGCTTCGCCTAAGCACTACAACGATATGATCGAGGTGGAATATAGTGGCAGGGGGCACCGCACACGGCTAAGGAACGATCTCAAGGATCAACTTGTGTGTCTAGAGGTGCCCCCTGCCCCTGTATATAAAGGAGCAAGGGGGGAGAGGTGCGGCCAGCCTTGGGGCGCGCCAGGAGGAGTCCTACTCCTATCGGGAGTAGGACTCCCCCCCCCAAATCCTAGTTGGAATAGGATTCATCAAGGGGGAAAGAGAGAGAGGGGGGCTAGCCACCTCTCCTAGTCCTAATAGGACTAGGGGAGGGGGGAGGCGCGCGGCCACCATGGGCTGCCCCCTTCTCCTTTCCACTAAGGCCCACTATAGCCCATATGATTCCCGGGGGGTTCCGGTAACCTCCCGGTACTCCGGTAAAATCCCGATTTCACCCGGAACACTTCCGATGTCCAAACATAGGCTTCCAATATATCAATCTTTATGTCTCGACCATTTTGAGACTCCTCGTCATGTCCGTGATCACACCCGGGAGTCCGAACAACCTTCGGTACATCAAAATGCATAAACTCATAATAACTGTCATCGTAACGTTAAGCGTGCGGACCCTACGGTTCGAGAACAATGTAGACATGACTGAGACACATCTCCGGTCAATAACCAATAGCGGGACCTGGATGCCCATATTGGTTCCTACATATTCTACGAAGATCTTTATCGCTCAGACCGCATAACAACATATGTTGTTCCCTTTGTCATCGGTATGTTACTTGCCCGAGATTCGATCGTCGGTATCCAATACCTAGTTCAATCTCGTTACCGGTAAGTCTCTTTACTCGTTCCGTAATACATCATCCCGCAACTAACTCATTAGTTGCAATGCTTGCAAGGCTTAAGTGATGTGCATTACCGAGAGGGCCCAGAGATACCTCTCCGACAATCGGAGTGACAAATCCTATTCTCAAAATATGCCAACCCAACATCTACCATTGGAGACACCTGTAGTACTCCTTTATAATCACCCAGTTACGTTGTGACGTTTGGTAGCACCCAAAGTGTTCCTCCGGCAAACGGGAGTTGCATAATCTCATAGTTATAGGAACATGTATAAGTCATGAAGAAAGCAATAGCAACATACTAAACGATCGGGTGCTAAGCTAATGGAATGGGTCATGTCAATCAGATCATTCAACTAATGATGTGACCTCGTTAATCAAATAACAACTCTTTGCTCATGGTTAGGAAACATAACCATCTTTGATTAACGAGCTAGTCTAGTAGAGGCATACTAGTGACACTCTGTTTGTCTATGTATTCACACATGTATTATGTTTCCGGTTAATACAATTCTAGCATGAATAATAAACATTTATCATGATATAAGGAAATAAATGATAACTTTATTATTGCCTCTAGGGCATATGTCCTTGGTGAGCTCCTCCCTTTGCTATGATACAATCATGCTCTGTTTCATGGGTTAGTTAGGATTTCGATGCTTTTTGCGCCGTGGTTGAGTCCTTGCCGAGTGTTGTGTCGATGATCAACTACTGGTGCCTAATCTGGCTATTTTATTTGCTGCTGGTAATTAGTAGTATTAGAGTGCCGCTGGTTTATTAGGATGTGGCTGGAACCATTGGATGACTTCCTGTACATGTTATACAGAATTAGTACTTGTCCCATTTTTTGTTTCCATGCTGGATATGTTATGGTTCAAGTGTCGATGATGTCTAGTAGATAGTTGGCTAGTTATTTACCTGCTGCTGATTGATGCTCTTGTGGTTAGCATTATACTCCTGGAATCATATTATATTATATTTAGTGTTCTTGTGGTTCTGTGAAGATGCATCACAAACATCTAGGTCATTGAAGTTGGCTGAATCTGTTGATTTATCATATATTTGGCCCATAAATCTACATTTCTATGAGATCTCTTTCAATAGTCTGTACACTAAACCTGGAGGTTTGCAAATCTACTCCAGGAATAATAGCGACTCTAATGCTGGTAGCCTATGTGTTCACTCTTTTACAGGAGCTCCAGGTCTATGAAATTTGAAGTTCGAAGCTGTATAGCCCTACTCAGCAAAGAGCCGTATAGACTGTAAATATTGTAATATTGCAATAGTAGGCATATTTGGGTTGTAATACACTATGTACAGATTGTGGTAGACTTAGTTGTATTTGGTAAACTATATTTGTACGACTTAGTTGTATTTGGTGAACTATATTTGTATTGTTCCGTCTGAAATATTGACTATGTATGCGATTTGAAAACGTGTGGAATGGAAACCTAACTCGTGGGACCCACTTATGAAAATAATTTGAGCAGTTTTGAAATTTTTGTCAAGTGGGCCCAATGTGTGAGATGATGACAAGTGGGACCAGCTCCAAAATATAATGGCCCAAACAATGTTAAAAGGCCCCGGCCCAAAAATAAATAAAAGGCTGAAATGGGCTTGGCCCGCTTAACTTACAGAAAAAATAAATATTAAAAAGGCTGAATTAATGGGCTCGGCCCATGTAAAACACCCAATTGGACCGGGCTGAATCTTGTGCCACGTCAGATTGCCACGTTGGATGCCTACGTGGCCTGGAGAGGTTGCTAGTGACCAAAACGCCATAGTGGATGTATTTTGGTCATAAACGTTGCGACCATTCCAGAAGAAAGGTCGCTATAGTCAGTTTACGACGGCCAGCTTTTGACCTTATGTTTTTGGTCACAAAAAGGTCAAAAATGGAAATTTGTGACCATTCAGTGACCAATAGTGGTGGTCACAAGTTGACATATTTCTTGTAGTGTAAGTCATACTGCCTACCAGCATGTCATACTTTGGTTCGGCGGTATTGTTGGATGAAGCGGCCCGGACCGACATTACGCATACGCTTACGCGAGACTGGTTCTACCGCCGTGCTTTGCACACAGGTGGCTGCCGGGTGTCAGTTTCTCCAACTTTAGTTGAACCGAGTGTGGCTACGCCCGGTCCTTGCGAAGGTTAAAACGGCATCAACTTGACAAACTATCGTTGTGGTTTTTGATGCATAGGTAAGATTGGTTCTTGCTTAAAGCCCGTAGCAGCCACGTAAAACTTGCAACAACAAAGTAGAGGACGTCTAACTTGTTTTTGCAGGGCATGTTGTGATGTGATATGGTCAAGACATGATGCTAAATTTTATTGTATGAGATGATCATGTTTTGTAACCGAGTTATCGGCAACTGGCAGGAGCCATATGGTTGTCGCTTTATTGTATGCAATGCAATCGCGATGTAATGCTTTACTTTATCACTAAGCGGTAGCGATAGTCATGGAAGCATAAGATTGGCGAGACGACAACGATGCTATCATGGAGATCAAGGTGTCGCGCCGGTGACGATGGTGATCATGACGGTGCTTCGGAGATGGAGATCACAAGCACAAGATGATGATGGCCATATCATATCACTTATATTGATTGCATGTGATGTTTATCTTTTATGCATCTTATCTTGCTTTGATTGACGGTACCATTATAAGATGATCTCTCACTAAATTATCAAGAAGTGTTCTCCCTGAGTATGCACCATTGCCAAAGTTCGTCGTGCCCAGACACCACGTGATGATCGGGTGTGATAAGCTCTACGTCCATCTACAACGGGTGCAAGCCAGTTTTGCACACGCAGAATACTCAGGTTAAACTTGACGAGCCTAGCATATGCAGATATGGCCTCGGAACACGGAGACCGAAAGGTTGAGCGTGAATCATATAGTAGATATGATCAACATAATGATGTTCACCATTGAAAGCTAATCCATTTCACGTGATGATCGGTTATGGTTTAGTTGATTTGGATCACGTGATCACTTAGAGGATTAGAGGGATGTCTATCTAAGTGGGAGTTCTTAAGTAATATGATTAATTGAACTTAAATTTATCATGAACTTAGTACCTGATAGTATCTTGCTTATGTATGTTTGATTGTAGATAGATGGCCCGTGCTATTGTTCCGTTGAATTTTAATGCGTTCCTTGAGAAAGCAAAGTTGAAAGATGATGGTAGCAATTACACGGACTGGGTCCGTAACTTGAGGATTATCCTCATTGCTGCACAGAAGAATTACGTCCTGGAAGCACCGCTGAGTGCCAGGCCTGCTGCTGGAGCAACACCAGATGTTATGAACGTCTAGCAGAGCAAAGCTGATGACTACTCGATAGTTCAGTGTGCCATGCTTTACGGCTTAGAATCGGGACTTCAACGATGTTTTGAACGTCATGGAGCATATGAGATGTTCCAGGAGTTGAAGTTAATATTTCAAGCAAATGCCCGGATTGAGAGATATGAAGTCTCCAATAAGTTCTATAGCTGCAAGATGGAGGAGAACAGTTCTGTCAGTGAGCATATACTCAAAATGTCTGGGTATAATAATCACTTGATTCAGATGGGAGTTAATCTTCCAGATGATTGCGTCATTGACAGAATTCTCCAATCACTGCCACCAAGCTACAAGAGCTTCGTGATGAACTATAATATGCAAGGGATGAACAAGACTATTCCCGAGCTCTTCGCAATGCTGAAAGCTGCGGAGGTAGAAATCAAAAAGGAGCATCAAGTGTTGATGGTCAACAAGACCACTAGTTTCAAGAAAAAGGGCAAAGGGAAGAAGAAGGGGAACTTCAAGAAGAACGGCAAGCAAGTTGCTGCTCAAGAGAAGAAACCCAAGTCTGGACCTAAGCCTGAAACTGAGTGCTTCTACTGCAAGCAGACTGGTCACTGGAAGCGGAACTGCCCCAAGTATTTGGCGGATAAGAAGGATGGCAAGGTGAACAAAGGTATATGTGATATACATGTTATTGATGTGTACCTTACTAGAGCTCGCAGTAGCACCTGGGTATTTGATACTGGTTCTGTTGCTAATATTTGCAACTCGAAATAGGGACTATGGATTAGGCGAACACTGGCAAAGGACGAGGTGACGATGCGCGTGGGAAACGGTTCCAAAGTCGATGTGATCGCGGTCGGCACGCTACCTCTATATCTACCTTCGGGATTAGTATTAGACCTAAATAATTGTTATTTGGTGCCAGCGTTAAGCATGAACATTATATCTAGATCTTGTTTGATGCGAGACGGTTATTCATTTAAATCAGAGAATAATGGTTGTTCTATTTATATGAGTAACATCTTTTATGGTCATGCACCCTTGAAAAGTGGTCTATTTCTGATGAATCTCGACAGTAGTGATACACATATTCATAATGTTGAAACCAAAAGATGCAGAGTTGATAATAATAGTGCAACTTATTTGTGGCACTGCCATTTAGGTCATACCGGTGTAAAGCGCATGAAGAAACTCCATACTGATGGACTTTTGGAACCACTTGATTATGAATTTACTTGGTACTTGCAAACCGTGCCTCATGGGCAAGATGACTAAAACACCGTTCTCCGGTACTATGGAGAGAGCAACAGATTTGTTGGAAATCATACATACCGATGTATGTGGTCCGATGAATATTGAGGCTCGTGGCGGATATCATTATTTTCTCACCTTCACGGATGATTTGAGCAGATATGGGTATATCTACTTAATGAAACACAAGTCTGAAACATTTGAAAAGTTCAAAGAATTTCAGAGTGAAGTTGAAAATCATCGTAACAAGAAAATAAAGTTTCTATGATCTGATCGTGGAGGAGAATATTTGAGTTACGAGTTTGGTGTACATCTGAAACAATGCGGAATAGTTTCGCAACTCATGCCACCCGGAACATTACAGCGTAATGGTGTGTCCGAACGTAGTAATCGTACTTTACTAGATATGGTGCGTTCTATGATGTCTCTTACTGATTTACCGCAATCGTTTTGGGGTTATGCTTTAGAGACGGCCGCATTCACGTTAAATAGGGCACCATCAAAATCAGTTGAGACGACGCCTTATGAACTATGGTTTGGCAAAAAACCAAAGTTGCCGTTTCTTAAAGTTTGGGGCTGCGATGCTTATGTGAAAAAGCTTCAACCTGATAAGCTCGAACCCAAATCGGAGAAATGTGTCTTCATAGGTTACCCAAAGAAGACTGTTGGGTACACCTTCTATCACAGATCCGAAGGCAAGACATTCATTGCTAAGAATGGATCCTTTCTAGAGAAGGAGTTTCTCTCGAAAGAAGTGAGTGGGCGGAAAGTAGAACTTGACGAGGTAACTGTACCTGCTCCCTTATTGGAAAGTAGTACATCACAGAAAACTATTTCTGCGACACCTACACCAGCAAGTGAGGAAGCTAATGATAATGATCATGAAACTTCAGGACAAGATACTACTGAACCTCGTAGATCAACCAGAGTGAGATCCGCACCAGAGTGGTACGGTAATCCTGTTCTGGAAATCATGCTGCTAGATCATGATGAACCTACGAACTATGAAGAAGCGATGGTGAGCCCAGATTCCGCAAAATGGCTTGAAGCCATGAAATCTGAGATGGGATCCATGTATGAGAACAAAGTATGGACTTTGGTTGACTTGCCCGATGATCGGGAAGCAATTGAGAATAAATGGATCTTCAAGAAGAAGACTGACGCTGACGGTAATGTTACTGTCTACAAAGCTCGACTTGTTGCAAAAGGTTTTCGACAAGTTCAAGGGGTTGACTACGATGAGACCTTCTCACCCGTAGCGATGCTTAAGTCCGTCTGAATCATGTTAGCAATTGCCGCATTTTATGATTATGAAATTTGGCAGATGGATGTCAAAACTGCATTCCTGAATGGATTTCTGGAAGAAGAATTGTATATGATGCAACCGGAAGGTTTTGTCGATCCAAAGGGAGCTAACAAAGTGTGCAAGCTCCGGCGATCCATTTATGGACTGGTGCAAGCCTCTCGGAGTTGGAATAAACGCTTTGATAGTGTGATCAAAGCATTTGGTTTTGTACAGACTTTCTGAGAAGCCTGTATTTACAAGAAAGTGAGTGGGATCTCTGTAGCATTTCTGATATTATATGTGGATGACATATTACTGATGGGAAATGATATAGAATTTTTGGATAGCATAAAGGGATACTTGAATAAGAGTTTTTCAATGAAAGACCTCGGTGAAGCTGCTTACATATTAGGCATAAAGATCTATAGAGATAGATCAAGACGATTAATTGGACTTTCACAAAGCACATACCTTGACAAGATTTTGAAGAAGTTCAAAATGGATCAAGCAAAGAAAGGGTTCTTGCCTGTGTTACAAGGTGTGAAGTTGAGTCAGACTCAATGCCCGACCACTGCAGAAGATAGAGAGAAAATGAAAGATGTTCCCTATGCTTCAGCCATAGGCTCTATCATGTATGCAATGTTGTGTACCAGACCTGATGTGTGCCTTGCTATAAGTTTAGCAGGGAGGTACCAAAGTAATCCAGGAGTGGATCACTAGACAGCGGTCAAGAACATCCTGAAATACCTGAAAAGGACTAAGGATATGTTTCTCGTATATGGAGGTGACAAAGAGCTCATCGTAAACGGTTACGTTGATGCAAGCTTTGACACTGATCCGGACGATTCTAAATCGCAAACCGGATACGTGTTTACATTAAACGGTGGAGCTGTCAGTTGGTGCAGTTCTAAACAAAGCGTTGTGGCGGGATCTACATGTGAAGCGGAGTACATAGCTGCTTCGGAAGCAGCAAACGAAGGAGTCTGGATGAAGGAGTTCATATCCGATCTAGGTGTCATACCTAGTGCATCGGGTCCAATGAAAATCTTTTGTGACAATACTAGTGCAATTGCCTTGGCAAAGGAATCCAGATTTCACAAGAGAACCAAGCACATCAAGAGACGCTTCAATTCCATCCGGGATCTAGTCCAGGTGGGAGACATAGAGATTTGCAAGATACATACGGATCTGAATGTTGCAGACCCGTTGACTAAGCCTCTTCCACGAGCAAAACATGATCAGCACCAAGGCTCCATGGGTGTTAGAATCATTACTGTGTAATCTAGATTATTGACTCTAGTGCAAGTGGGAGACTGAAGGAAATATGCCCTAGAGGCAATAATAAAGTTATTATTTATTTCCTTACATCATGATAAATGTTTATTATTCATGCTAGAATTGTATTAACCGGAAACATAATACATGTGTGAATACATAGACAAACAGAGTGTCACTAGTATGCCTCTACTTGACTAGCTCGTTAATCAAAGATGGTTGTGTTTCCTAACCATGAACAAAGAGTTGTTATTTGATTAACGAGGTCACATCATTAGTTGAATGATCTGATTGACATGACCCATTCCATTAGCTTAGCACCCGATCGTTTAGTATGTTGCTATTGCTTTCTTCATGACTTATACATGTTCCTATAACTATGAGATTATGCAACTCCCGTTTTCTGGAGGAACACTTTGTGTGCTACCAAACGTCACAACGTAACTGGGTGATTATAAAGGTGCTCTACAGGTGTCTCCAAAGGTAGATGTTGGGTTGGCGTATTTCGAGATTAGGATTTGTAACTCCGATTGTCGGAGAGGTATCTCTGGGCCCTCTCGGTAATGCACATCATATAAGCCTTGCAAGCATTACAACTAATGAGTTAGTTGAGAGATGATGTAATACGGAACGAGTAAAGAGACTTGCCGGTGACGAGATTGAACTAGGTATTGGATACTGACGATCGAATCTCGGGCAAGTAACATACCGATGACAAAGGGAACAACGTATGTTGTTATGCGGTCTGACCGATAAAGATCTTCGTAGAATATGTAGGAGCCAATATGGGCATCCAGGTCCCGCTGTTGGTTATTGACCGGAGATTCGTCTCAGTCATGTCTACATTGTTCTCGAACCGTAGGGTCCGCACGCTTAACGTTACGGTGACAGTTATTATGAGTTTATGCATTTTGATGTACCGAAGTTAGTTCGGAGTCCCGGATGTGATCACGGACATGACGAGGAGTTTCGAAATGGTCGAGACATAAAGATTGGTATATTGGACGGCTATATTCGGACACCGGAAGTGTTCCGGGTTATTTCGGATAAAACCGGAGTGCCGGAGGGGTTACCGGAACCCCCCGGGGAAGCAATGGGCCTTATTGGGCCTGAGGGGAGAGAGAGGGCAGCAGCCCAAGAGGTGGCGCGCCCCCCCTCATGGGGAGTCCGAATTGGACTAGGAGGGGGGGGGCGGCCCCCCTTTCCCTCTCCCTCTCCCTCTCTTTCCTTCCCCCTCAAGTCTCCTAGTTGGACTAGGAAAGGGGAGTCCTACTCCCACTAGGAGGAGGACTCCCCCTCCCCTTGGCGCGCCCCATAGGGCCAGCCGGCCTCCCCCTTGCTCCTTTATATACGGGGGTAGGGGGGCACCCTAGAACACACAAGTTGATCCACGTGATCATTCCTTAGCCGTGTGCGGTGCCCCCTGCCACCATATTCCACCTCGATCATATCGTTGTAGTGCTTAGGCGAAGCCCTGCGTCGGTAGAACATCATCATCGTCACCACGCCGTTGTGCTGACGGAACTCATCCCCGAAGCTTTGCTGGATCGGAGCCCAGGGAGCGTCATCGAGCTGTACGTGTGCTAAGAACTTGGGGGTGCCGGAGTAACGGTGCTTGGATCGGTCGGATCGGGAAGACGTACGACTACTTCCTCTACGTTGCGTCAATGCTTCCGCTTCGGTCTACGAGGGTACGTAGACAACACTCTCCCCTCTCGTTGCTATGCATCACCATGATCTTGCGTGTGCGTAGGATTTTTTTTGAAATTACTACGTTCCCCAACAGTCCAACCTCCGCAGCCGACTCTGATCGGAGGGAATCGAGGATGGCCTGCTACTCCACTTGCAGATCCCCGTCGCCAGCGTCCCCCACATCCTCCTTCTCTGGCTCATCCTCCTCGTCCTCCTCGTCCTCCAGATCCACCGCATCTGGAGGTATCCCCACGGTGATCCAGGCTTCGCGCCTAGCCCGGATCTGCTCAAGGAGCTCGAGCCGGCGCTCCAGCGTCAAAAAGGGCTCGCTCCTCACTCGGCGGCGTGGGGGCATGGCTACTAGGCTGACGGGCGGAGTGGAAAGTGGCGGCGGCGACAGAGAGGAGGAGGAAAATGTGGATGGATGGTAGGGTTTCGGTGCCGCCGGTCGACTTAAATAGCCGGGCAATACACTATGCGACCCGCCGGAGCTACGCCACGCGGTGCCACCGGTCCGACGGAGGAGACGAGCATCAGAACGCTGGGTTTGAGGGCGTTTCCGGCTGGGACCCCTTCGTTAGTCCGACGTGGCGGGCGTGCCCTGGCGCGCCCGGGCGCCCCCATATCTGCCCCATATTTGGGCTGGATATGGGGGGTGTCGGTCAGCCTAGGCGTTTGAGAACCGTTTGAAGGCCCGTCTGGGTTAAAAAATCGTGACCGGGCAGCGACCGGGCGGCCTGCCCAGGCGTATGAGGCGGGTTTGAGAGGTCCAGCTGTAGATGCTCTTATGCAACTGCGGATAAAATCAAGGAAAACCTATAACATACAAAATTACATGCATACATACTACAAGTTATAATAATTTATCAAGTACAGGGAGAGTAATTTTATGTAAGCTATGTACCAAATCAAGAAAAAATGCATTTGATGAGGGTTGAGCTGAACGATGCTCATCTAAGACCCAACACAAAGTATGCATGTGATGCATATTAATTGGTGAATCCATAAACATGGATGACATATTTGGCGATAGAATAACTAGTAAGCAAGCAATATAACAGTCATAGGACAAACCATGCATATATTTTTATATTCTAGAACTAACTCCCTGCAAAACAAATATGCAGATAATTCTCTGGTTTACTTATTTGCACCCCAAAAATAAAGCATGATTCTAGAAACATCGATAGACTTTCTAGATCTCTGTCATGGTATCTAAGTAAACTAAAATAGGCATAAATACTAACATATATTTGTATTCATTCAAGTGGCACAAATTAGTATTTGGTCTGATGTTTGTTGTTAGACAAAAAAAGAATAATAAATCAAGTGTTTTGAACAAAAACCATATTGTATTCCTTTTACTTAATGCTTCAAATTAAGTGTAATTAAATTTCTCATGAATGATATTAAGATTGTATAATATTACTTTCTTATATATTTAATTATGTCATTAAATAGTTGTTATTGCAATAAAATTAGCAAGTCAAGATAATTTATCAAAATTAGTTAGTATCATATGTTGAAAAGGATAATTTGTGATTGTAAAGATAAAATAGTTTAGTCTAAATAACACACCGCTTCAAACCAAAGTCAAGCATTGCGTATAAGTTAAAATAACCATTGTACTAATTGAAAAAATTAATATGATTAGTTAAATAAAATATTAGTGTATAGGTAAAAACTTAATTTTTTAAGTCGATTATGTGTTCCAGCAACAATTCTAATGAGTGGTTCCATAGAGAAAGCCCGAGTTGATTTTGATCTAAGTTTCATGAGTACAAAGGTGCTTAATTGGAAATAGATAACTAATTATCGGTAGCAGTGAGACTTTATTTTAAATGAATATTAAAGGAGAAATTAAATATATGGTTGAGAATAAGTATGTATATATAGTTTTGATATTTATTATTGGATATTTTAAACAAAATAGAGAATTTTGGTAGAGTGCAAAGTTAGTCGTCGGCTGTAGGACTGATCATCTGGCGGCTTACAGGGTTTGCAGAATAGTGTTTGTACAAAATAGATCTTATGTATGCATGCATTTATTTCTACACCAGGAGTGCATTGCACACACGATGAATAGTAAAATCAAAACAAATAACAAAAAAGAAACATTTTTAAACATGCTAATTTATGACCAATTGTTCAAACAATGACTTTGGATCTCATGGGTCAAGTTCATCATTTAAGCTTAACTGAAGAGACTATGCGTCAAAATATCACTCTGTGTATGCCACAGGATAAAGTACATCCAAAAGGCTAGAGGTGTAGTGCACAACAAATATAGGTTATGGATAGAGTGTTTTTACCTTATCTCTTGCCGTGACCTAGGTGGACTCCTCAAAATGATGTTTCTCATGATTTGCGTGAGAAAGAAAACATCTAGACTTTGGTCATGGGAGGAGTATCTCTAACTATTGGGGAACGTAGTATTTCAAAAAAAATACGATCAAGGAAGATCTATCTAGGAGAAGCATAGCAACGAGCGGGGAGAGTGTGTCCATGTACCCTCATAGACCGAAAGCGGAAGCGTTTAGTAACGCGATTGATGTAGTCGAACGTCTTCATGATCCAACCAATCCAAGTACCGAACGTACGGCACCTCCGTGTTAAGCACACGTTCAGCACGATGACGTATCTCGAGCTCTTGATCCAGTTGAGGATGAGGAAGAGTTCTGTCAGCATGACGGCGTGGCGACGGTGATGATGAAGTTACCGGCGCAGGGCTTCGCCTAAGCACTACGACGATATGACTGAGGTGTTAACTGTGGAGGGGGCGCCACACATGGCTAGGAACAATTGATGTGTGTTCTAGGGGTGCCCTGCCGACGTATATAAAGGAGGGATAGGGAGGGAGGCAGCCTAGGGCGCGAGGCCCCTAGTCCAATTGGCCCCCCTACCATATTTGGACAAGGGGGAAAGGAAGGAGGGGGGAGGGGAAGGAAGTAGAGCCCTACTTCATACTTTCCTTTTCCTCCTCTCTTTTTTCCTTTCGCCCCACGTGGTCGGCCCTATAGGGGGCGCACCAGCCCCTTGTGGGCTGATGTGTTCCCTTACTTGGCCCATTAAGCCCATATCTTTGCCGGGGGTTTCCTGGAACCCCTTCCGGTGTCCAAATACCATCGTCGTATATATGAATCTTTACCTCTCGACCATTTCGAGACTCCTCGTCATGTCCATGATCTCATATGGGACTCCGGACAAACTTCGGTCATCAAATCACATAACTCATAATACACATCATCATCGAACGTTAAGCGTGCGGACCCTACGGGTTCAAGAACTATGTAGACATGACCGAGACACATCTCCGGTCAATAACCAATAGCGGAACCTGGATGATCATATTGGCTCCTACATATTCTACGAAGATCTTTATCGGTCAAACCGCATAACAACATACATCATTCCCTTTGTCATCGTTATGTTACTTCCCCGAGATTCGATCGTCAGTATCATCATACCTAGTTTAATCTCGTTACTGGCAAGTCTCTTTACTCGTTCCGTAATGCATCATCCTGCAACTAACTCATTAGTCACATTGCTTGCAAGGCTTATAGTGATGTGCATTACCGAGAGGGCCCAGAGATACCTCTCTGATACACGGAGTGACAAATCCTAATCTCGATCTATGCCAACCCAACAAACACCTTCGGAGACACCTGTAGAGCATCTTTAAAATCACCCAGTTACGTTGTAACGTTTGATAGCACACAAGGTGTTCCTCCGGTATTCGGGAGTTGCATAATCTCATAGTCAGAGGAACATGTATAAGTCATGAAGAAAGCAATAGCAAAAAAAACTCAACGATCATAATGCTAAGCTAACGAATGGGTCTTGTCCATCACATCATTCTCTAATGATGTGATCCCGTTCATCAAATGACAACACATGTCTATGGTCAGGAAACTTAACCATCTTTGATTAACGAGCTAGTCTAGTAGACAATACTAGGGACACTTTATTTTGTCTATGTATTTACACATGTATCAAGTTTCCGGTTAATACAATTCTAGCATGAATAATAAACATTTATCATGATATAAGGAAATAAAATAATAACTTTATTATTGCCTCTAGGGCATATTTCACTAACATGTATGTGTCACATTTTCTTGGGTACCCAAACTATCTTGTTACTAGTAGCAACAAGGGTTTTGCGTGGAGTTGGAGTAGTCGAAGTGGTAGGGTGGTGCTAGACAACCCATTTCTTTTCGGGTGCCATCACAATTGTTCAACCTTGATTGTAGTTGGTTGGTTCTTATTTGCCCTGTACAACTTGATCGTATTGTTGTAGCCGCGAGGAGTGTGAACATTATTTCCACATGTACTTTGCAATTGAATGAATCACATCTATTCACTAGTAGTACAAACTAAGTCTTGGGGTATCAGTGAGCTTCTCATGCAATACCATTAGCATGATATTGACGAACAAACCCAACACTTCATTATTAGGACTTGACCTTGTTTACGTCATGTCCAATTGAACTTGTTGGTACCTTCCACACTTTTGTAGATTCATTGACTAATGATTTCCTTTAACCTAGCGTAACTTTTCTCAAGAAGTTCTTGGCTAGACATGCGGTTAGAGGAACTCATACTAACATGAACATTTGAGGAAGCAACATGGATGATAAGGCAATAGCAGTAATCGCATTGATGGACTTGTAAGTAGGATCAGGGTCATTTGAAGTGACCTTAGTTGACACTTATGGTGAAATGAGAGACTCCCTAAGGTGTATATAAATGCGAGCAACATTCTTCTTCTTAAGATTGGCATAGAGATCTTTGAGACACTCATGATTGAGCTTAAAGCATTCATCTCAAGGCATAACCTCTCACGAGACACTCGAAGTTCTCTATGATGTTTAGAAAGAGTCTCATGCACTTATGTTTATAAATGGACGGAGTACTTTGTGTTCATTTTCCTTCTTTGAAGTTGTAATTTCTTGATGAAATGTACTCCCATGTGGTTAATAAATTAAAGTAATGGGAGTCTTGTAGGCACATGACTAGGGCCTATGCTTTATTTTGTTCCAGACTCCCGGTTTCTCATGAATGGCCTCACAACAAAATTCTTTGTTCGGACAACCGTCATGTTGAAAAATATATTTTCCTACATGTATACAAATGTAAATACCGGTGCACCAAAAATTTATATTTATCTGGTGCCGACATGTGGTTGTTTAATTCTATATAACTAAAGATCTAAATAGATGATTCACACTGAAACTATTTTTTTCAACATGCAAACATACATGGTTCCATTCTGTTGTGCTATTGTTTTTTTAGAATTTATACTGCATATTTTTTAATTGACGCCGCTTATGTTCTATATTTTATTACTATATATAATCAAGTGCAATAAATGATATAGACTTTAATTTTTAATTATCATACTAATAATTTAAATATTCATGTTAAAATATACTGCTGCCGTTGCTCGTAATAATATGTGAGGTAACATGTAGGTTTTTTAGATTAATCATATAGTTATTTTTAAAGAGACGGGCTACCAGCTTCTAAAGCATGGTATGGAAGATATTTGCTCCTTCTATTTCCTTACAAATAATAAGAATGAACTGAGAAACTTGAGCATCCTCCATTGCTCTTGCTCTATTCTATGAACTCACAGGAGAACACGTGGTTTTACCCTCGCTCACATTGTTCCCTGTATGTAGGCAAAGTATGAGTAGCGGTCACCGAATACGCAACGGAAACTTATCTATGCGTTTTTCATCCCTGAAAGCCACACGATACTCAAGAATCAAAGTAACTGCACAAGAAATTAGGCCACCACATTTTCTTTATGAAAGGCAACAGAAAATTTACAAGAGAACCTGTCAGCATTGCAAACAAAACAATGCAACAGGTCAATAACACACCATACAAAAACAGATTACTCGCTCAAAGCTATATTACGCGTTACTGAACTGAACGTTGCTGCTCCGCACTACCGAGTACCCCGGCACATAGCTAACGTCACCATGGCACATGATCCCACATGTCATTGATACAGCAAAGATGCAAGAGTTGGAGAATATCATACTCTGTTATCCATACCATCCATACCAGGCAACACCATTATATCCTTCAGACAAAGTACCTGCCACACCCTCCTTTAATTTAAGATTAAATAGACCCCTTCTACAGCTCTAACCAGCAATAATATCGATAATCCAGCACACCGCAAAAGAAGAATTCAGCAGAAAATGGTTTATAGCCTCAGCAGCAACAACATCTCTAAGCTGCCAACTAGGTACTGTATGTAGGAGTGTCTGATAACATGATGCATTCTCAAAAGATGACCAGGTTCAACTACCCAACCAACTACAGCGGACACGGTCAGCTCGTGCTGGCGCTGGCGCTGGCGCCGGCGGTGGCGGGGGCCTTCTGCTGCCGGGCCTTCTCGACGAGCGGCGTCAGCTGCTTCTTCTCCGCCAGCGCCTTGAGGAGGTTGAACAGGAACGGGATGTAGTTGTGCTTCCTCCGGACGTTCTCCGTCTTCCACTTCCTGAACTTCTCCTCCTCCATCGCGATCTTCTCTCCCACGGCCTCCACCGCCAACGCCACCTCCGCCAGTGTGCCGTTCAGGGACTCCTTTTCTGCGGCGGCTGTGGCCTCATTGCTCAGCTCCTGCAGGATCTGCTCCCTCTTCTTCTCCAGCTCCTTCAGCTCGGCAGTGTACACGTCCTTCCTGTTCTTTATGATGGCCATGAGGTTGAACCTGATCTCGCTCTGCGAGTAGCGCTCGATCCTCTCCTGGATCACCGGCTGCACCATCTGCAGCCACCCGAGGTCCTCTGGCCCGCCCGGGTACTGCCCCAGGCTGATCGGCCCTTCCTTCAGCCCATCCAGTTCGTACAGGACGCCCTCGAATGGTATGTAGCTTATGAAGTGGTAGACCTCGTCGTCCTTGGTGGCGGCTTTCTGCTCATCGGAGACGAATGGCTCTGGCCTTGCAAAGCTGTTGTGGGCAGCCCGGATGGAGTCGCTGTTGTTGATGGCCAGGCCCTTCATGTCAGGCGCGAAAGCTCCTGTGAACTCCTTCAGGTTTGATAGCTCTGGACCTATGTCGATTTCTGGGCGGTTCATGAGGATTGAGAGGATAGCTTGAGTGGCACATGCATTCGTGATCACCTGAACATTGATGAATTAGACCAAGCACTGAATGCTAAGTACTAAACATAGGCAGCTTCAGGGACAAAACGAAATTAACCTGGCGAGCAAAGAACAGGTTTGGGTTTGGGTCACTGACAACAGGCCGTTCATCATTTCCTCCAGGCATCCACTTGAAGAGAAAAATTAACCCATATACTGGCCTATGACAAGTAGAACGTAAAAATATGTTAAGGACATTCAGAGAGAAGAGATTAATGACACTAACAACAAACATCCTCACTGTAGTTGACTAAGAGAGTCCACGTCTAGAGAGTAAAGCTCCTCCACCTGTTTAATAATAGCATCACAACGTAAGAGACAGCTAACAGATACTCCCTCCATCCCATAATATAAGAGCGTTTTTTACACTAGTGTAGTGTCAAAAGCGCTCTTATATTATGGGACGGAGGGAGTACATCCCAAAAATGGCATAAGCTTGTAGGAGCCTTTTTCAAATATAACTGGAAACCTCAGATACAATGCTATCCATAAAAATTATAAAATCCCCTAATGCTACATATATTATGGTAATAAAAACTACATGCATAATCAAACTGAAAAATTGAATCATAGGCTCATATGAACATTATTCTGGTATCTCCATCCAACAGGCCGTTCATCATTTCCTCCAGGCGTCCTTTATGGATCAATCATAGGGAGCTCTGTATCTTAATTTTGCATTGGTTTAACAGTGGCATACAGGCATATATAAAACCCAACCACTGTCAGGATTATTGTGTCTTCACATTATATCCAAAGCCATTTGACTGTCCCACAACATTTTCTTCAAAAGGTTCTCTTATCCTAGAAAGTTACTGCTATTTAAACTCAAGTGTATCTATTCATAAAGGATTTGTTCTTTAAATTCAGGCCCATGTCATCACAACTAGTATAGGAGTACGAGTTCACCATAAGCCTTGACTAGTGTATACTCTGCTTATTATACAGACATAGTACAGAGCTGTAGAGGTAGTTCCTCGTTGCAGATTCAATCAGGTTTTCATAAATTCTTTAAAACAGAGAGGCAAACCCACTAAGAAGACTCTTAAACTGCGAATCTCAACAAGCAATTTCAACCAAGTATTTTACACCATTCCATGACTACATATCAAAACTAACCGATAACAGGTTTCATAGCTAAATCATGTTCAGACAAGGAAAACAATGACCCCTGGAAGCTAACCTGTACACCTTTTACTTGCATCTCCTGAATCAACTCGGTGAAAACACCTACAAGGCATATGCTCTGATCAAAGATATGCATATGTGATGTTCAAAACAGTGACAAGAAGATTGCACCCAACTGTTAGTCTGAGCAAAGAACAAAGATAGCATACAAACAAGATACAGAGCTCCCTATGATTGATCCATAAAGGACGACGACTTAAGCACTGGTATAACCAGTGGTTTACTCAAACTAGCATGGTGGATGTTTTATTTACACTTCAGCACCCGATTATTCCCCGCAAGCCGTAAGAAATACAATTTGCTGTTGCTGAGCAGCACAACTGACTTGGGGCTTTCTTCCCAACTAGTTATGTACAGTGGGAGGTAAGGAATCAAGGATCCCTAGCCGAATCGAATTCAGGTGAAGTTATGAATTTATGATGAAAATAAAATAAAAGAGGAGCAGGCCTTCACACTAATGCGAAGCCAACAGATAGCAGTAGCCGTCGAAGGTCGAACACACAGACTTACTAGTCCACTACTCTGATTCTCACAAGTGCAGCAGACACTAAAAGTTCATTGCCTGCACGGCTGGATTGATCAAATCCCAAAAGCCGGCCATCCAATCCAAACAAGTAAACACAGCACTGATGGGATAAGCCAGAGCTAGCGAAGCATGTAATCCAAGCACAAACAGCTAATCTAGGTAATAAAACCAGGGTAAACTGTGAGACATCACGCTTACCGGGATCGGACTCGATGGTGCACCACGACATCCTCGCGGGATCCTCCGACCGCGCAGCAGCGAGCGAGAGAGGCGAACCTGCCAGCAACACAAGCAGCACTGTCAGTACCTACTCAGACGTCACCGATGAAGCGCCCCCAAAAATCTCGGGGAGGGCGAGCTACAATCCGCTGCCAGAGCAGCCGAATCGAGCCCTGGGCCGCGGCGTCCTCGGCGAGAGGAAACGGGGCTCAGATTCGACTGCTCTGCCGGTCCGAGCGGGCTAGGTCAGGGCTGCCGTACCTGGGGGAGACGGGCCTCCGCGCGAGCCGGGGGCTGTGGAGACGGCGAGCGAGGAGTTGCGTCGCACTCCGGCGGTGGCGACGGGAGGGGGCGGCGGCGCGGGCGTGCTGACGAGACGGGACGAGACCTAGCTAGCAGAGGGAGAGGCGGGGGAGGCTTGAAGAAGGGGTGGATGGGTGGGTCGGGTCGGGTCGGGTCGAGCCAGCCAAACCGACCGGAAGAGCCCAAGATGATCTCTTAGCATAATATGTCTCACTATGTTTTTAAAAATAATTAGTTATTGAAAATAAGACTAATAAATAATTTATTGTAGACATCCTTTTTGTCATCTCTAAATTACATGCAAAATTTAAGATAAGACTATTTTATCAATCATTATACATGCCCTAAGCGACAAACCAAATTATGGAAACTTCAAAAAGGCACGACGCTCAAATGGAGCATCCAAACCACAATGTGTTTTCGCCGTTGCCTCCGTTTCGATCAGATCTTCCGGGTTGGATCGAAATTGATATGTTTCTGATGGCATTTACTCTATTGTATTTTATACCGGTGCCGCCATCGTTTCTACGGTACTGTGTATGCCATGTTTTGGTCAAAGCGAAGTATTTTACTTATTTATTAGTACAGTAGATGTTGATATATTTTGATATGAACTTGGTCAAGCATGGAAACGTTTGGCCTTTTTTCGATGAAAAGTATAATACGACATTTTATATTTTTGAAACAGAGGAAGTAATAAGTGACTGGTATAGTACTTGAGTTCTCTAATAGTTTATGTGTAAGGCTGTTTAAAGCTAAGTATTTTCCAAATGGGCATTTACTTGACACGGTTTTCACAAGCAACCCGTCGCTTACATGGCAGTCCATTGTGCATGGGCTCAAGCTTCTGAAAAAAGGTGTTATTTGGTGATTGGAAATGGCCAAGATGTACATATATGCAGAGACCGATGGATCGCACGCGAGCCAACTAGAGGTCTAATTACACCCTGTGGGAGGTGTCGTCTGAAGTGGGTCTCGGAGCTACTGAATATTCATGGTAATTAGGACCTTAACAAAATAAATTTGTATTTTCTCCCTGTTGATATCATTGAAATCCAGAAAAATCAAACAATCTACTTGTCTAGATGATGATTTTGTTGCTTGGGCGCCTGAGAAAAGTGAAGTTTTTACTATATATACGTGGTGCGTACAAATTGGTCAGCCATTTGTCCTTCTTAGGGCGTGTTCTGAACCTGTCTAGCTTCTCAAAACTTCACAAATCCAGCTTTTTGAGCTAACTTCTCACTTCATCTGGCTATTCCGATGCGTTCGGCTTGCTTGGCAGCTTTTCCCAGCCATTCCGATGTGTGCGGGCGGGTTGTTGCGGGGGACAGGAGCCACGCGAGCTGTGCGAATCGTTTTTCACGACTTGGCGGTGGCATCCTCGCTGTAAATACGCCGGACTCCTCGCTTCTCCGGTTCGTGAAGCTGGCAAAAGGCTGCTTCAATATTTTGCACTAGAGGCCCGCAGCGCTTCGCGAAGCCCACTCCACGGAGCTCAGACGTTCGGTCTAACTTCGCTCGCGGAGTTGGAAAAGCCTGGAGCGGGAGGAGTTCAGAACACGTCCTTAATCTTCATTCATGTGTGCTCAGATGATGTTCTAGTGAAAGGGAAAATAGCAGCCGCAAGTTTTTAGAGACCGGTTCAGGTCACATGTGTTAGAGTTATAATATAAGTCATGTACCCCTTTGTATTTATCCCGTTGTATAAGGGTTTCCTGCATATGTTCCACACCTGTACATGTGTTGGGGAACATAGCAGAAATTCAAAATTTTCCTACGTGTCATCAAGATCTATTTATGGAGAGACCAGCAACGAGGGGAAGGAGAGTGCATCTACATACCCTTGTAGATCGCTAAGCGGAAGCGTTCAAGTGAACGGGGTTGAAGGAGTCGTACTCGTCGTGATCCAAATCACCGGAGATCCTAGTGCCGAACGGACGGCACCTCCACGTTCAATACACGTACAGCCCGGTGACGTCTCCCATGCCTTGATCCAGCAAGGGGAGAGGGAGAGGTTGAAGAAGACTCCATCCAGCAGCAGCACGACGGCGTGGTGGGGGTGGAGGAGCGTGGTACTACAGCAGGGCTTCGCCAAGCATCGCAAGAGACGAGGAGGGAGATGTGTCACGGGAAGGAGAGGGAGGCGCCAGGGCTTTGGTCCGGCTGCCCTCCCTTCCCCCCACTATATATAAGGCCAAGGGAGAGGGGGGGGGGGCGCAGCCTTGGCCCTTCCTCCAAGGAAGGGTGCGGCCAGGGAGGAGTCCATCCTCCCCAAGGCACCTAGGAGGTGCCTTCCTGTAACACCCTCGATGCGGCTATATCTCCCACGTGTCGAGGCACGACTTAGAGGCATAGCCGCATTGAAAGCAATGTCGCAAGTCGGGAAATCATCACACATCCCATGTACATAAATAATATAAAGGGGATGAACATAGTTGGCTTACACTCGCCACGTCACATCAAAGTACATAAATAACATCCATCATACAAATCACTCATGGCCCGACTACGGCGCCAAAATAGAAAAGACCCCCAACATGCGACAAGGCCCTGAATCTAACCCGACTGGGCACCACTACTGATCATCAGGAAAAGACACATAGTAACGCTGAGAGTCCTCGTCGTACTCCCACTTGAGCTCAAGCGCGCCATCTGGAGCTGTATCATCTGTCCCTACATCTGGTGTAATAGTAATCTGTGAGCCACAGGGACTCAGCAATCTCGCACCCTCGCGATCAAGACTATTTAAGCTTAATAGGTAGGAAAGGGGTAATGTAAGTGGAGCTGCAGCAAGCGACTAGCATATATGGTGGCTAACTTATTCGCAAAAGAGAGCGAGAAGAGGAGGCAAAGCACGAGCGGGAAACTGGAGAGCAACCTGCGCAAACATAACTCCAACACCGTGTCCACTTCCCAGACTCCGCCGAGAAGAGGCCATCACGGCAACTGAAGGAAATATGCCCTAGAGGCAATAATAAAGTTATTATTTATTTCCTTATATCATGATAAATGTTTATTATTCATGCTAGAATTGTATTAACCGGAAACATAATACATGTGTGAATACATAGACCAACAGAGTGTCACTAGTATGCCTCTACTTGACTAGCTCGTTAATCAAAGATGGTTATGTTTCCTAACCATGAACAAAGAGTTGTTATTTGATTAACGAGGTCACATCATTAGTTGAATGATCTGATTGACATGACCCATCCCATTAGCTTAGCACCCGATCGTTTAGTATGTTGCTATTGCTTTCTTCATGACTTATACATGTTCCTATAACTATGAGATTATGCAACTCCCGTTTACCGGAGGAACACTTTGGGTACTACCAAACGTCACAACGTAACTGGGTGATTATAAAGGAGTACTACAGGTGTCTCCAATGGTAGATGTTGGGTTGGCGTATTTCGAGATTAGGGTTTGTCACTCCGATTGTCGGAGAGGTATCTCTGGGCCCTCTCGGTAATGCACATCACATAAGCCTTGCAAGCACTGCAACTAATATGTTAGTTGTGAGATGATGTATTACGGAACGAGTAAAGAGACTTGCCGGTAACGAGATTGAACTAGGTATTGGATACCGACGATCGAATCTCGGGCAAGTAACATACCGATGACAAAGGGAACAACGTATGTTGTTATGCGGTCTGACCGATAAAGATCTTCGTAGAATATGTAGGAGCCAATATGGGCATCCAGGTCCCGCTATTGGTTATTGACCGGAGACGTGTCTCGGTCATGTCTACATTGTTCTCGAACCGTAGGGTCCGCACGCTTAACGTTACGATGACAGTTATTATGAGTTTATGCATTTTGATGTACCGAAGGTTGTTCGGAGTCCCGGATGAGATCACGGACATGACGAGGAGTCTCGAAATGGTCGAGACGTAAAGATTGATATATTGGAAGCCTATGTTTGGACATAGGAAGTGTTCCGGGTGAAATCGGGATTTTACCGGAATACCGGGAGGGTTACCGGAACCCCCCGGGAGACTAATGGGCCTATTGGGCCTTAGTGGAAAAAGAGAAAAGGGGCAGCCCATAGCTGGCCGGCGCCCCCCCTTTCCCCAAGTCCTAGTAGGACTAGGATAAGGGGCCGGCCCCCCCTTCTCTCTCCTTTCCCCCGAGAGTCCTAATTGGAATAGGATTGGAGGGGGGAGTCCTACTCCCGGTAGGAGTAGGACTCCCCCTGCGCCTCCCTCTCCCTGGCCGGCCGGCCCCCCTCCTCCAACCTTTATATACGGGGGCAGGGGACACCCCAAGACACACAAGTTGATCCTTGAGATCGTTCCTTAGCCGTGTGCGGTGCCCCCTGCCACCAAATTCCACCTCGATCATACCGTTACAGTGCTTAGGCGAAGCCCTGCGTCGGTAGTACATCAAGATCGTCACCACGCCGTCGTGCTGACGGAACTCTTCCTCGACGCTTTGCTGGATCGGAGCCCGAGGAACGTCATCGAGCTGAACGTGTGCTAAGAACTCGGAGGTGCCGGAGTAACGGTGCTTGGATCGGTCGGATCGGAAAGAAGACGTACGACTACTTCCTCTACGTTGTGTGATCGCTTCCGCAGTCGGTCTGCGTTGGTACGTAGACAACACTCTCCCCTCTCGTTGCTGTGCATCACCATGATCTTGCGTGTGCGTAGGAAAATTTTCGAAATTACTGCGTTCCCCAACAGTGGCATCCGAGCCTAGGTTTTATGGTTTGATGTTATTTGCACGAGTAGAACACAAGTGAGTTGTGGGCGATACAAGTCATACTGCCTACCAGCATGTCATACTTTGGTTCGGCGGTATTGTTGGGTGAGACGATCCGGACCAACCTTACGCGTACTCTTACGCGAGACCGGTTCCCTCGACGTGCTTTGCACATAGATGGCTTGCGGAAGACTGTCTCTCCAACTTTAGTTGAACCAAGTGTGACTACGCCCGGTCCTTGAGAAGGTTAAAACGGAGTCTATTTGACGAACTATCGTTGTGGTTTTGATGCGTAGGTGAGATGAGTTCTTACTTAAGCCCGTAGCAGCCACGTAAAACTTGCAACAACAAAGTAGAGGACGTCTAACTTGTTTTTGCAGGGCATGTTGTGATGTGATATGGTCAAGGCATGATGCTGATTTTATTGTATGAGATGATCATGTTTTGTAACCGAGTTATCGGCAACTGGCAGGAGCCATATGGTTGTCGCTTTATTGTATGCAATGCAATCGCGATGTAATGCTTTACTTTATTACTAAACGGTAGTGATAGTCGTGGAAGCATAAGATTGGCGAGACGACAACGATGCTACGATGGAGATCAAGGTGTCGCGCCGGTGACGATGGTGATCATGACGGTGCTTCGGAGATGGAGATCACAAGCACAAGATGATGATGGCCATATCATATCACTTATATTGATTGCATGTGATGTTTATCCCTTTTATGCATCTTATCTTGCTTTGATTGACGGTAGCATTATAAGATGATCTCTCACTAAAATTATCAAGAAGTGTTCTCCCTGAGTATGCACCGTTGCCAAAGTTCGTCGTGCCCAGACACCACGTGATGATCGGGTGTGATAAGCTCTACGTCCAAATACAACGGGTGCAAAACAGTTGCACACGCAGAATACTCAGGTTATACTTGACGAGCCAAGCATATACAGATATGGCCTCGGAACACGGAGACCGAAAGGTCGAGCGTGAATCATATAGTAGATATGATCAACATAACGATGTTCACCATTGAAAACTACTCCATCTCACGTGATGATCGGTTATGGTTTAGTTGATTTGGATCACGTGATCACTTAGAAGATTAGAGGGATGTCTATCTAAGTGGGAGTTCCTAAGTAATTTGATTAACTGAACTTAAACTTATCATGAACTTAGTACCTGATAGTATCTTGCTTGTTTATGTTGATTGTAGATAGATGGCTCGTGCTATTGTTCCGTTGAATTTTAATGCGTTCCTTGAGAAAGCAAAGTTGAAAGATGATGGTAGCAATTACACGGACTGGGTCCGTAACCTGAGGATCATCCTCATTGCTGCACAGAAGAATTACGTCCTGGAAGCACCGCTGGGTGACAGGCCTGCTGCTGGAGCAACGCCAGATGTTATGAACGTCTGGCAGAGCAAAGCTGATGACTACTCGATAGTTCAGTGTGCCATGCTTTACGGCTTAGAATCGGGACTTCAACGACGTTTTGAACGTCATGGAGCATATGAGATGTTCCAGGAGTTGAAGTTAATATTTCAAGCAAATGCCCGAATTGAGAGATATGAAGTCTCCAATAAGTTCTATAGCTGCAAGATGGAGGAGAACAGTTCTGTCAGTGAGCATATACTCAAAATGTCTGGGTATAATAATCACTTGATTCAGATGGGAGTTAATCTTCCAGATGACTGCGTCATTGACAGAATTCTCCAATCACTGCCACCAAGCTACAAGAGCTTCGTGATGAACTATAATATGCAAGGGATGAACAAGACTATTCCCGAGCTCTTCGCAATGCTGAAAGCTGCGGAGGTAGAAATCAAGAAGGAGCATCAAGTGTTGATGGTTAGCAAAACCACTAGTTTCAAGAAAAAGGGCAAAGGGAAGAAGAAGGGAAACTTCAAGAAGAACAGCAAGCAAGTTGCTGCTCAGGAGAAGAAACCCAAGTCTGGACCTAAGCCTGAAACTGAGTGCTTCTACTGCAAGCAGACTGGTCACTGGAAGCGGAACTGCCCCAAGTATTTGGCGGATAAGAAGGATGGCAAAGTGAGCAAAGGTATATGTGATATACATGTTATTGATGTGTACCTTACTAGAGCTCGCAGTAGCACCTGGGTATTTGATACTGGTTCTGTTGCTAATATTTGCAACTCGAAACAGGGACTACGGAATAAGCGGACGCTAGCAAAGGACGAGGTGACGATGCGCGTGGGAAACGGTTCCAAAGTCGATGTGATCGCGGTCGGCACGCTACCTCTACATCTACCTTCGGGATTAATATTAGACCTAAATAATTGTTATTTGGTGCCAGCGTTGAGCATGAACATTATATCTGGATCTTGTTTAATGCGAGACGGTTATTCATTTAAATCAGAGAATAATGGTTGTTCTATTTATATGAGTAATATCTTTTATGGTCATGCACCTTTGAAGAGTGGTCTATTCTTGTTGAATCTCGAAGATAGTGATACACATATTCATAATGTAGAAGCCAAAAGATGCAAAGTTAATAATGATAGTGCAACTTATTTGTGGCACTGCCGTTTAGGTCATATCGGTGTAAAGCGCATGAAGAAACTCCATACTGATGGGCTTTTGGAACCACTTGATTATGAATCACTTGGTACTTGCGAACCGTGCCTCATAGGCAAGATGACTAAAACACCGTTCTCCGGTACTATGGAGAGAGCAACAGATTTATTGGAAATCATACATACCGATGTATGTGGTCCGATGAATATTGAGGCTCGTGGCGGATATCGTTATTTTCTCACCTTCACAGATGATTTAAGCAGATATGGGTATATCTACTTAATGAAACATAAGTCTGAAACATTTGAAAAGTTCAAAGAATTTCAGAGTGAGGTTGAAAATCATCGTAACAAGAAAATAAAGTTTCTACGATCTGATCGTGGAGGAGAATATTTGAGTTACGAGTTTGGTGTACATTTGAAAAATTGTGGAATAGTTTCGCAACTCACGCCACCCGGAACACCACAACGTAATGGTGTGTCCGAACGTCGTAATCGTACTTTACTAGATATGGTGCGATCTATGATGTCTCTTACTGATTTACCGCTATCGTTTTGGGGTTATGCTTTAGAGACGGCCGCATTCACGTTAAACAGGGCACCATCAAAATCCGTTGAGACGACACCTTATGAACTATGGTTTGGCAAGAAACCAAAGTTGTCGTTTCTTAAAGTTTGGGGCTGCGATGCTTATGTGAAAAAGCTTCAACCTGATAAGCTCGAACCCAAATCGGAGAAATGTGTCTTCATAGGATATCCAAAGGAAACTATTGGATACACCTTCTATCACAGATCCGAAGGCAAGACTTTTGTTGCTAAATTCGGAAACTTTCTAGAGAAGGAGTTTCTCTCGAAAGAAGTGAGTGGGAGGAAAGTAGAACTTGACGAGGTAACTGTACCTGCTCCTTATTGGAAAATAGTACATCACAGAAAACTGTTTCTGCGACACCTATACCAATCAGTGAGGAAGCTAATGATGATGATCATGAAGCTTCAGAACAAGATACTACTGAACCACGTAGATCAACCAGAGTGAGATCCGCACCAGAGTGGTACGGTAATCCAGTTCTGGAAGTCATGATGCTAGATCATGATGAACCTACGAACTATGAAGAAGCGATGGTGAGCCCAGATTCCGCAAAGTGGCTTGAGGCCATGAAATCTGAGATGGGATCCATGTATGAAAACAAAGTATGGACTTTGGTTGACTTGCCCGATGATCGGCAAGCAATTGAGAATAAATGGATCTTCAAGAAAAAGACTGACGCTGACGGTAATATTACTGTCTATAAAGCTCGACTTGTCGCGAAAGGTTTTCGACAAGTTCAAGGAGTTGACTACGATGAGACCTTCTCACCCGTAGCGATGCTTAAGTCCGTCAGAATTATGTTAGCAATTGCCGCATTTTATGATTATGAAATATGGCAGATGGATGTCAAAACTGCATTCCTGAATGGATTTCTGGAAGAAGAGTTGTATATGATACAACCAGAAGGTTTTGTCGATCCAAAGGGAGCTAACAAAGTATGCAAACTCCAGCGATCCATTTATGGACTGGTGCAAGCATCTCGGAGTTGGAATAAACGCTTTGATAGTGTGATCAAAGCATTTGGCTTTATACAGACTTTTGGAGAAGCCTGTATTTACAAGAAAGTGAGTGGGAGCTCTGTAGCATTTCTAATATTATATGTGGATGACATATTGCTGATTGGAAATGATATAGAATTTCTGGATAGCATAAAGGGATACTTGAATAAAAGTTTTTCGATGAAATACCTCGGGGAAGCTGCTTACATATTAGGCATAAAGATCTATAGAGATAGATCAAAACGCTTAATTGGACTTTCACAAAGCACATACCTTGACAAGATTTTGAAGAAGTTCAAAATGGATCAAGCAAAGAAAGGGTTCTTGCCTGTGTTACAAGGTGTGAAGTTGAGTCAGACTCAATGCCCGACCACTGCAGAAGATAGAGAGAAAATGAAAGATGTTCCCTATGCTTCAGCCATAGGCTCTATCATGTATGCAATGCTGTGTACCAGACCTGATGTGTGCCTTGCTATAAGTTTAGCAGGGAGGTACCAAAGTAATCCAGGAATGGATCACTGGACAGCGGTCAAGAACATCCTAAAATACCTGAAAAGGACTAAGGATATGTTTCTCGTATATGGAGGTGACAAAGAGCTCACCGTAAGAGGTTACGATGATGCAAGCTTTGACACTGATCCGGACGATTCTAAATCGCAAACCGGATACGTGTTTACTTTAAACGGTGGAGCTGTCAGTTGGTGCAGTTCTAAACAAAGCGTCGTAGCGGGATCTACATGTGAAGCGGAGTACATAGCTGCTTCGGAAGCAGCAAACGAAGGAGTCTGGATGAAGGAGTTCATATCCGATCTAGGTGTCATACCTAGTGCATCGGGTCCAATGAAAATCTTCTGTGACAATACTGGTGCAATTGCCTTGGCAAAGGAATCCAGATTTCACAAAAAGACCAAACACATCAAGAGACGCTTCAACTCCATCCGGGATTTAGTCCAGGTGGGAGACATAGAGATTTGCAAGATACATACGGATCTGAACGTTGCAGACCCGTTGACTAAGCCTCTTCCACGAGCAAAACATGATCAGCACCAAGGCTCCATGGGTGTTAGAATCATTACAGTGTAATCTAGATTATTGACTCTAGTGCAAGTGGGAGACTGAAGGAAATATGCCCTAGAGGCAATAATAAAGTTATTATTTATTTCCTTATATCATGATAAATGTTTATTATTCATGCTAGAATTGTATTAACCGAAAACATAATACATGTGTGAATACATAAACCAACAGAGTGTCACTAGTATGCCTCTACTTGACTAGCTCGTTAATCAAAGATGGTTATGTTTCCTAACCATGGACAAAAGAGTTGTTATTTGATTAACGAGGTCACATCATTAGTTGAATGATCTGATTGACATGACCCATCCCATTAGCTTAGCACCCGATCGTTTAGTATGTTGCTATTGCTTTCTTCATGACTTATACATGTTCCTATAACTATGAGATTATGCAACTCCCGTTTACCGGAGGAACACTTTGGGTACTACCAAACGTCACAACGTAACTGGGTGATTATAAAGGAGTACTACAGGTGTCTCCAATGGTAGATGTTGGGTTGGCGTATTTCGAGATTAGGGTTTGTCACTCCGATTGTCGGAGAGGTATCTCTGGGCCCTCTCGGTAATGCACATCACATAAGCCTTGCAAGCACTGCAACTAATATGTTAGTTGTGAGATGATGTATTACGGAACGAGTAAAGAGACTTGCCGGTAACGAGATTGAATTAGGTATTGGATACCGACGATCGAATCTCGGGCAAGTAACATACCGATGACAAAGGGAACAACGTATGTTGTTATGCGGTCTGACCGATAAAGATCTTCGTAGAATATGTAGGAGCCAATATGGGCATCCAGGTCCCGCTATTGGTTATTGACCGGAGACGTGTCTCGGTCATGTCTACATTGTTCTCGAACCGTAGGGTCCGCACGCTTAACGTTACGATGACAGTTATTATGAGTTTATGCATTTTGATGTACCGAAGGTTGTTCGGAGTCCCGGATGAGATCACGGACATGACGAGGAGTCTCGAAATGGTCGAGACGTAAAGATTGATATATTGGAAGCCTATGTTTGGACATAGGAAGTGTTCCGGGTGAAATCGGGATTTTACCGGAATACCGGGAGGGTTACCAGAACCCCCCGGGACACTAATGGGCCTATTGGGCTTTAGTGGAAAAGAGAAAAAGGGAAGCCCACAAGCTGGCCGGCGCCTCCCCCCTTTCCCCAAGTCCTAGTAGGACTAGGATAGGGGGCCGGCCCCCCTTCTCTCTCCTTTTCCCTCCGGGAGTAGGACTCCCCTGCGCCTCCTCTCCCTGGCCGGCCAGCTCCCCCTCCTCCAACCTTTATATACGGGGGCAAGGGGCACCCCAAGACACACAAGTTGATCCTTGAGATCGTTCCTTAGCCGTGTGCGGTGCCCCCTGCCACCAAATTCCACCTCGATCATACCGTTACAGTGCTTAGGCGAAGCCCTGCGTCGGTAGTACATCAAGATCGTCATCACGCCGTCGTGCTGACGGAACTCTTCCTCGATGCTTTGCTGGATCGGAGCCCGAGGAACGTCATCGAGCTGTACGTGTGCTAAGAACTCGGAGGTGCCGGAGTAACGGTGCTTGGATCGGTCGGATCGGGAAGAAGACGTACGACTACTTCCTCTATGTTGTGTGATCGCTTCCGCAGTCAGTCTGCGTTGGTACGTAGACAACACTCTCCCCTCTCGTTGCTGTGCATCACCATGATCTTGCGTGTGCGTAGGAAAATTTTCGAAATTACTGCGTTCCCCATCAGTGGTATCAGAGCCTAGGTTTTATGGTTTGATGTTATATGCACGAGTAGAACACAAGTGAGTTGTGGGCGATACAAGTCATACTGCCTACCAGCATGTCATACTTTGGTTCGGCGGTATTGTTGGGTGAGACGATCCGGACCAACCTTACGCGTACTCTTACGCGAGACCGGTTCCCTCGACGTGCTTTGCACACAGATGGCTTGCGGAAGACTGCCTCTCCAACTTTAGTTGAACCAAGTGTGACTATGCCCGGTTCTTGAGAAGGTTAAAACGGAGTCTATTTAACGAACTATCGTTGTGGTTTTGATGCGTAGGTGAGATGAGTTCTTACTTAAGCCCGTAGCAGCCACGTAAAACTTGCAACAACAAAGTAGAGGACGTCTAACTTGTTTTTGCAGGGTATGTTGTGATGTGATATGGTCAAGGCATGATGCTGATTTTATTGTATGAGATGATCATGTTTTGTAACCGAGTTATCGGCAACTGGCAGGAGCCATATGGTTGTCGCTTTATTGTATGCAATGCAATCGCGATGTAATGCTTTACTTTATTACTAAGCGGTAGTGATAGTCGTGGAAGCATAAGATTGGCGAGACGACAACGATGCTACGATGGAGATCAAGGTGTCGCGCCGGTGACGATGGTGATCATGACGGTGCTTCGGAGATGGAGATCACAAGCACAAGATGATGATGGCCATATCATATCACTTATATTGATTGCATGTGATGTTTATCCTTTTATGCATCTTATCTTGCTTTGATTGACGGTAGCATTATAAGATGATCTCTCGCTAAAATTATCAAGAAGTGTTCTCCCTGAGTATGCACCATTGCCAAAGTTCGTCGTGCCCAGACACCACGTGATGATCGGGTGTGATAAGCTCTACGTCCAAATACAACGGGTGCAAAACAGTTGCACACGCAGAATACTCAGGTTATACTTGACGAGCCAAGCATATACAGATATGGCCTCGGAACACGGAGACCGAAAGGTCGAGCGTGAATCATATAGTAGATATGATCAACATAACGATGTTCACCATTGAAAACTACTCCATCTCACGTGATGATCGGTTATGGTTTAGTTGATTTGGATCACGTGATCACTTAGAGGATTAGAGGGATGTCTATCTAAGTGGGAGTTCTTAAGTAATATGATTAAATTGAACTTAAATTTATCATGAACTTAGTCCTGGTAGTATTTTGCAAATCATGTTGTAGATCAATAGCTCGCGTTGTTGCTTCCCTGTGTTTATTTTGATATGTTCCTAGAGAAAATTGTGTTGAAAGATGTTAGTAGCAATGATGCGGATTGGATCCGTGATCTGAGGTTTATCCTCATTGCTGCACAGAAGAATTATGTCCTTGATGCACCGCTAGGTGACAGACCTATTGCAGGAGCAGATGCAGACGTTATGAAATGTTTGGCTAGCTCAATATGATGACTACTTGATAGTTTAGTGCACCATGCTTAACGGCTTAGAATCGGGACTTCAAAGACGTTTTGAACGTCATGGACCATATGAGATGTTCCAGGAGTTGAAGTTAATATTTCAAGCAAATACCCGAGTTGAGAGACATGAAGTCTCCAGCAAGTTCTATAGCTAAAAGATGGAGGAAAATCGCTCAACTAGTGAGCATGTGCTCAGATTGTCTGGGTACTACAATCGCTTGAATCAAGTGGGAGTTAATCTTCCAGATAAGATAGTGATTGACAGAATTCTCTAGTCATCATCACTAAGTTAGTAGAACTTCGTGATGAACTATAATATGCAAGGGATAACGGAAACAACTCCCAAGCTCTTCGTGATGCTGAAATCAACGAAGGTAGAAATCAAGAAAAACATCAAGTGTTGATGGTTGACAAGACCACTAGTTTCAAGAAAAGGGCAAAGGGAAGAAGGGGAACTTCAAAAGAACGGCAAGCAAGTTGCTACTCATGTGAAGAAGCCCAAGTCTGGTCCTAAGCCTGAGACAAAGTGCTTCTACTGCAAAGGGACTGGTTACTGGAAGCGGAACTACCCCAAGGGATTGGCGGATAAGAAGGATGGCAAAGTGAACATAAGTATATTTGATATACATGTTATTGATGTGTACTTTACTAGTGTTTATAGCAAACCCTCAGTATTTGATACTAGTTCAGTTGCTAAGAGTAGTAACTCGAAACGGGAGTTGCAGAATAAACAGAGACTAGTTAAGGGTGAAGTGGCGATGTGTGCTGGAAGTGGTTCCAAGATTGATATGATCATCATCGCACACTCCCTATACTTTGGGGATTAGTGTTGAACTTAAATAAGTGTTATTTGGTGTTTGCGTTGAGCATGAATATGATTTGATCATGTTTATTGTAATACGGTTATTCATTTAAGTAAGAGAATAAATTGTTGTTCTGCTTACATGAATAAAACCTTATATGGTTACACACCCAATGAAAATAGTTCGCTGGATCTCGATCATAGTAATACACATATTCATAATATTGAAACCAAAAGATGCAAAGTTAATAATGATAGTGCAACTTATTTGTGGCACTGCTGTTTAGGTCATATCGGTGTAAAAGCATGAAGAAACTCCTTGCTGATGGGCTTTCGAAATCACTTGATTATGAATCACTTGATGCTTGCGAACCATGCCTATTGGGCAAGATGACTAAAACTCCGTTCTTCGGAACAATGGAGCGAGCAACAGATTTGTTGGAAATCATACATACTGATGTATGTGGTCCGATGAATATTGAGGCTCGCGACAGGTATCATTATTTTCTGATCTTCACAGACGATTTGAGCAGATATGAGTATATCTACTTGATGAAACATAAGTCTGAAACATTTGAAAAGTTCAAAGAATTTCAGAGTGAAGTGGAAAATCATCGTGACAAGAAAAATAAAAGTTTCTACGATATGATCGTAGAGGTAAAATATTTGAGTTACGAGTTTGGTCTTCAATTAAAACAATGTGGAATAGTTTCACAAAATCATGCCACATGGAACACCACAGTATAATGGTGTGTCCTAACGTCATAACCGTACTTTATTGGATATAGTGCAATCTATGATGTATCTTACCGATCTACCACTATCATTTTGGGGTTATGCATTAGAGACAGCTGCATTCACGTTAAATAGGGCACCATCTAAATCCGTCGAGACGACGCCTTATGAACTATGGTTTGGCGAGAAACCAAAGTTGTCGTTTCTTAAAATTTGGGGTTGCGATGCTTATATGAAAAAGTTTCATCCTGATAAGCTCAAACTCAAATCGGAGAAGTGCGTCTTCATAGGATATCCAAAGGAAACTATTGGATACACCTTCTATCACAGATCCGAAGGCAAGACTTTTTGTTGCTAAATTCGGAAACTTTCTGGAGAAGGAGTTTCTCTCGAAAGAAGTGAGTGGGAGGAAAGTAGAACTTGACGAGGTAACTATACCTGCTCCCTTATTGGAAAGTAGTACATCACAGAAAACTGTTTCTGTGACACCTACACCAATTAGTGAGGAAGCTAATGATGATGATCATGTAACTTCAGATCAAGTTACTACCGAACCTTGTAGGTAAACCAGAGTAAGATCCACGCCAGAGTGGTACGGTAATCCTTCTCTGGAAGTCATGCTACTAGATCATGATGAACCTACGAACTATGAGGAAGCGATGATGAGCCCAGATTCCGCGAAATGGTTTGAGGCCATGAAATCTGAGATATGATCCATGTATGAGAACAAAGTATGGACTTTGATGGATTTGCCCGATGATCGGCAAGCCATAGAAAATAAATGGATCTTCAAGAGGAAGACGGACGCTGATAGTAGTGTTACTATCTACAAAGCTAGAATTATCGCAAAAGTTTTCGACAAGTTCAAGGTGTTGACTATGATGAGTTTTTCTCACTCGTATCTATGCTTAAGTCTGTCCGAATCATGTTAGCAATTGCCGCATTTTATGAAATCTGGCAAATGGATAAACAAAACTACATTCCTTAATGGATTTATTAAAGAAGAGTTGTATGTGATGCAACTAGAAGGTTCTGTCAATCCAAAAGGTGCTAACAAAATATGCAAGCACCAGCGATCCAACTGTGGACTGGTGCAAGCATCTCGGAGTTGGAATATACGCTTTGATAAGTTGATCAAACCATATAGTTTTATACAGACTTGCGGTGAAGCCTGTATTTACAAGAAAGTGAGTGGGAGCACTACAACATTTCTGATAAGTATATGTGAATGATATATTGTTGATCGGAAATAATGTAGAATTATTCTGTAAAGCATAAAGGAGTGTTTGAAAGGAGTTTTTCAAAGAAAGACTTCGGTGGAGCTGCTTACATATTGAGCTTCAAGATCTATAGAGATAGATCAAGACGCTTGATAAGTTCTTTCAATGAGTACATACCTTGACAAAGATTTTGAAGTAGTTCAAAATGGAGCAGTCAAAGAAAGAGTTCTTGCCTGTATTATAAGGTGTGAAGTTGAGTAAGACTCAAAGCCCGACCACGGCAGAAGATAGAAAGAGAATGAAAGTCATTCCCTATGCCTTGGCCATAGGTTCTATAAAGTATGTCATGCTGTATACCAGATCTATTGTATACCCTGCACTGATTTGGCAAGGGAGTACAATAGTGATCTAGGAGTAGATCACTGGACAGCGGTCAGAATTATCCTTAGTGAAATAAGGATATGTTTCTCGATTATGGACGTGATAAAAAGGTTCGTCGTAAAGGGTTACGCCGATGCAAGTTTTGACACTAATCTAGATGACTCTAAGTCTCGGTCTAGATACATATTGAAAGTGGGAGCAATTAGCTAGAGTAGCTCCGTGCAGAGCATTATAGACAAAGAATTTTGCAAAATACTTACGGATCTGAATGTGACAGACCCGTTGACTAAAATTATCTCACAAGCAAAACATGATCACACCTTAGTACTCTTTGGGTATTGATCACATAGAGTTGTGAACTAGATTACTGACTCTAGTAAACCCTTTGAGTGTTGGTCACATAACGATGTGAACTATGGGTGTTAATCACATGGCGATGTGAACTATTGATGTTAAATCACATGGCGATGTGAACTAGATTATTGACTCTAGTGCAAGTGGGAGACTGAAGGAAATATGCCCTAGAGGCAATAATAAAGTTATTATTTATTTCCTTATATCATGATAAATGTTTATTATTCATGCTAGAATTGTATTAACCGGAAACATAATACATGTGTGAATACATAAACCAACAGAGTGTCACTAGTATGCCTCTACTTGACTAGCTCGTTAATCAAAGATGGTTATGTTTCCTAACCATGGACAAAAGAGTTGTTATTTGATTAACGAGGTCACATCATTAGTTGAATGATCTGATTGACATGACCCATCCCATTAGCTTAGCACCCGATCGTTTAGTATGTTGCTATTGCTTTCTTCATGACTTATACATGTTCCTATAACTATGAGATTATGCAACTCCCGTTTACCGGAGGAACACTTTGGGTACTACCAAACGTCACAACGTAACTGGGTGATTATAAAGGAGTACTACAGGTGTCTCCAATGGTAGATGTTGGGTTGGCGTATTTCGAGATTAGGGTTTGTCACTCCGATTGTCGGAGAGGTATCTCTGGGCCCTCTCGGTAATGCACATCACATAAGCCTTGCAAGCACTGCAACTAATATGTTAGTTGTGAGATGATGTATTATGGAACGAGTAAAGAGACTTGCCGGTAACGAGATTGAACTAGGTATTGGATACCGACGATCGAATCTCGGGCAAGTAACATACCGATGACAAAGGGAACAACGTATGTTGTTATGCGGTCTGACCGATAAAGATCTTCGTAGAATATGTAGGAGCCAATATGGGCATCCAGGTCCCGCTATTGGTTATTGACCGGAGACGTGTCTCGGTCATGTCTACATTGTTCTCGAACCGTAGGGTCCGCACGCTTAACGTTACGATGACAGTTATTATGAGTTTATGCATTTTGATGTACCGAAGGTTGTTCGGAGTCCCGGATGAGATCACGGACATGACGAGGAGTCTCGAAATGGTCGAGACGTAAAGATTGATATATTGGAAGCCTATGTTTGGACATAGGAAGTGTTCCGGGTGAAATCGGGATTTTACCGGAATACCGGGAGGGTTACCAGAACCCCTCGGGAGACTAATGGGCCTATTGGGCTTTAGTGGAAAAGAGAAAAAGGGAAGCCCACAAGCTGGCCGGCGCCTCCCCCCTTTCCCCAAGTCCTAGTAGGACTAGGATAGGGGGCCGGCCCCCCTTCTCTCTCCTTTTCCCTCCGGGAGTCCTAATAGGATTAGGATTGGAGGGAGGAGTCCTACTCCCGGTGGGAGTAGGACTCCCCTGCGCCTCCTCTCCCTGGCCGGCCAGCTCCCCCTCCTCCAACCTTTATATACGGGGGCAAGGGGCACCCCAAGACACACAAGTTGATCCTTGAGATCGTTCCTTAGCCGTGTGCGGTGCCCCCTGCCACCAAATTCCACCTCGATCATACCGTTACAGTGCTTAGGCGAAGCCCTGCGTCGGTAGTACATCAAGATCGTCATCACGCCGTCGTGCTGACGGAACTCTTCCTCGACGCTTTGCTGGATCGGAGCCCGAGGAACATCATCGAGCTGTACGTGTGCTAAGAACTCGGAGGTGCCGGAGTAACGGTGCTTGGATCGGTCGGATCGGGAAGAAGACGTACGACTACTTCCTCTATGTTGTGTGATCGCTTCCGCAGTCGGTCTGCGTTGGTACGTAGACAACACTCTCCCCTCTCGTTGCTGTGCATCACCATGATCTTGCGTGTGCGTAGGAAAATTTTCGAAATTACTGCGTTCCCCATCATTTGATACTGGTTCTGTTGCTAATATTTGCAACTCGAAACAGGGACTACGGAATAAGCGGACGCTAGCAAAGGACGAGGTGACGATGCGCGTGGGAAACGGTTCCAAAGTCGATGTGATCGCGGTCGGCACGCTACCTCTACATCTACCTTCGGGATTAATATTAGACCTAAATAATTGTTATTTGGTGCCAGCGTTGAGCATGAACATTATATCTGGATCTTGTTTAATGCGAGACGGTTATTCATTTAAATCAGAGAATAATGGTTGTTCTATTTATATGAGTAATATCTTTTATGGTCATGCACCTTTGAAGAGTGGTCTATTCTTGTTGAATCTCGAAGATAGTGATACACATATTCATAATGTAGAAGCCAAAAGATGCAAAGTTAATAATGATAGTGCAACTTATTTGTGGCACTGCCGTTTAGGTCATATCGGTGTAAAGCGCATGAAGAAACTCCATACTGATGGGCTTTTGGAACCACTTGATTATGAATCACTTGGTACTTGCGAACCGTGCCTCATAGGCAAGATGACTAAAACACCGTTCTCCGGTACTATGGAGAGAGCAACAGATTTATAATGATATCCCAACAAGTAAATAAATGTTCCAACAAGGAACGGCTCCAATCTTCACCTGCAACTAGCAACGCTATAAGAAGGGGCTGAGCAAAGCGGTAACATAGTCAATCAACGGTTTGCTAGGACAAAGGTGGGTTAGAGGCTCAATCATGGCAATTGGGAGGCTGACAAGCAAGTGGTAGGCATCGTAGCATTGGCATAGCAAAAGAGCGAGCAAACTAGCATAGCAAAGATAGTAGTGATTTCGAGGGTATGATCATCTTGCCTGCACAGTTGTCAGAGTTGACTGGATCCTCAAAAGCAAACTCAACGGGCTCCTCGTTAGCGAACTCGTCTCCCGGCTCTATCCAACAACACAAACAAGCAACAAGGATACAATCAACCACGTGCAAGGGCAACCAATAATATGCAAAGATGGTATGCTATGCGGGATGCGATGCGGGATGCAAAATGCAAGACGTGACAGGAAATGCATGAACCTAGCCTCAACTTGGAAAACCAAGTGTGCCACTGGATAGAGGGGATGAAATCACCTGAAAACGATATAAAGATCATAGGCATCGGAGCTACGGTTTGGAAATGGCAAGCGTTTTACGAAACGAACCGATCTGCGATTTACAGCAAGTAGGCTCCTAAATGCAACGAAATGAACATGCTACAGCCACCGAACATGAAAACAAAATACATGGCAGGGATGTACTCAAGATGCTTAACAAATCACTTGGACTGAGTCATAGCTAAATTCATCCATTAAGAGGTTCAAACAAGCATGGCAAAAATGAATAAGCAAAACAGATTTCAGACTTAGTGAAATTAACACTAGTCTGAAATTTCAGACCACGGCGCTCTCTTCGGAGCAGCAAAACAACATGATACATAACATGAACATGACAAGTAAGAACATGCAATGGAGCTACTCAACAAGCTTAACAAAACACCCAAAGTGACCTGGGGCCAAAAGGGTTCGCAAAATACTCCAACGAGCACACGAACATAGATGAAACACAATCAGTTTTCAGACTTAGTGAAAACTGAGACATGCTGAAATTATAATTCATGGAGGCATGTAAATGAGCTCGATGCACTCACTACGGTGCAAGTCATGGCAAGGCAAGCATATATCCATAAAGAAGTCACAAAATGCTAACTAGGCATGGCAAGAACAATGGCATAGCATGCATGAATCACTAACAATAGCATCGGCAAAATCGCAAAAGAGTTCACGATCTGCCCAATTTAACAACGATGCAAAAGTTGAGCTCGATTGACTCAACCTAGGGTGCTCCAACATAATAAGTAAAGACATGGATGGATAGAGCATAACAAGATTAACAAATGTCCCTTACTAATCATGCTCAAAAGAGGCACTGATCACTAGGAAACAAGCTGAACATATGGCATCATGAACTAAAATGTCCCAGACTTAGTGAAAATCACTAAGTCCCTGAAAACAGAATTCTCAGGTACCCCTCTTTGCAAGCTTGCACAAGTCACCACACACATCCTAAAAATGCATGGGTGGTACCTCTGGAAAGAAGACGAAATGCTTAACAATTCATCCCAAAGAATCACAGGCATATCATGCACACAATAATCATAGCAAAAATGAAAAAAGTCTATGATGAGCTAACGGACCTGCAATTTAACTCACGATGCCTCCTTCTAACAGCATTTTGGGCATTCAAGATGAACTCAAATGCAAATGATGCAATGGAATGAAATGATGTCCTCGTTGAGACGAAGATTTTGATATATCATATGTCCAAAACGGAGCTACGGTTGCAGAGATATGATGCGTTGAAATATGCAAAAAAAATATTGGGATTAGGGCAAGATTAGGTCAACCGATTCCAGATCTGGATCCGGGGCAGCGTGCGGATCGAGGTCGCCGGTACAGTGCCGCGCGGGGTCGCCGAGGTGGAGGAAGCTCGCCGGTGCGATGGGGACTTGCCGGATCCGGGGTTGGCCGGCGACGGCGAAGGGCGGCAAGGTCGCCTGCGGCAGGGCCGAGCGAGGCGGCGCCGGGAGGCGAGGGCCGGGGCGGTCGGGCGGAGGTAGCCGGCGCAGGTCGCCGGGGCCGGGCGACACGGCGGCAGGCGGCGGCCGGTCGCGGAGGAGAAGGCAGGCGGCGGCGGGCGCGGAGATGGGCTCGCGGAGGCCCCTCCTGGGCCTCCCCGGCCGGCGGTGGCGGCGGATCTGGGGCGCCACGTGGCGGCGTCCGATTGGCGGCGGTGGCGGCGGACGTTGTCCGGCTCCGCCCGGACACGTCCGTCGGCGGCGGGTCTCTTTTTTTTGGAACTAGGGTTGGACGGGGGAGACGAGATCCGAAAATGGGGGAGCTATATATAGGCATAAGTGGAGCTAGTAGAGTCCAAATGAGGTGTGGTTTTCGGCCACGCGATCGTGATCGAACGCTCTAGGACATGGAGCAGAGTTTGGTGGGTTTTGGGCCAAATTGGAGGGGTGTTGGGCTGCAACACACACGAGGCCTTTTCGGTCCCTCGGTTAACCGTTGGAGTATCAAATGAAGTCCAAATGACCCGAAACTTGACAGGCGGTCTACCGGTAGTAAACCAAGGCCGCATGGCAAGTCTTCGTCCAATCCGGAAATGTTTAATCCCCACACACGAAAGAAAGCTAGAAATGGCCACCGGAGGAGAACGAAGCGCCGGAATGCAAAACGGACAACGGGGAAAATGCTCGAATGCATGAGATGAACATGTATGCAAATGCAATGCACGTGATGACATGATATGAGATGCATGAAAATGAAAACAACACACGGAGACAAAGACCCGAACCCGAGAAATAAATATAACTTAATGCCGGAAACGGCAAGAGTTGGAGTACAAATTGAGAAAGTTACATCTGGGGTGTTACACTTCCCCCTTTAGGACTCTTCCTTTCCCTTATCTCTTGGCGCATGGGCCTCTTGGGGCTGGTGCCTTTGGCCCATATAGGCCAAGGCGCACACCCCTACATCCCATGTGGCCCCGGGGCTGGTGGCCCCCACTTGGTGGACCCCCGGGACCCTCCCGGTGGTCCCGGTACATTACCGATAAACCCCGAAACTTTTCCGGTGACCAAAGCAGGAATTCCCATATATAAATCTTTACCTCCGGACCATTCCGGAACTCCTCGTGACGTCCGGGATCTCATCCGGGACTCCGAACAACATTCGGTAACCACATACAAACTTCCTTTATAACTCTAGCGTCATCGAACCTTAAGTGTGTAGACCCTACGGGTTCGGGAGACATGCAGACATGACCGAGACGTTCTCTGGTTAATAACCAACAGCGGGATCTGGATACCCATGTTGGCTCCCACATGTTCCATGATGATCTTATCGGATGAACCAACGACGGAGGATCTCATCGGATGATACTGATCCACCGACGGAGGATGTGATCACCAGAGAAAAGATGGCCTTGCTGGCGTTGGCTACCTGGATGGAGGGAGTGGTCTGTTAGATGCAGCTTCTTCAGAACTTCAGATTGCATGTGATGTGCCGTTGGTATCTCTGAACATTTTCTTCGAAAAATGGTAATTAACTCTGAACTTCTTGACTGCATCAAACCCAATCCAAATTTTTGTGTGTTCCTGGTTTTGTGATTTGGTTTTGGAATCGATAATTTAATCTTCTGTTTTGAAAAATGCGTTTGGTGAAGCTTTCGTACGTATGGACCGTGTCATGTGGGGATGGGATGTGGGACCAGGAGCAACCTGTCACATGGACAATTGTGTCCTATATTCATTACCACTTAATTTCTTTTTGGTTGCGCTGCGCACTGCATCTACTTATTAGTTGTCAATGCCATGCATCTCTCTGTTTTTATAGGTACTCCCTCTGTCCCATAATATAAAAACGTTTTTGACACTACATTAAACTTCTTCTTCAGCAATGGGTAACTCTGAACTTGACTGTGTACAATACAAACCAAATAAAATTTCGCAAGTACCCGCCTTCAGGACCTGGATGGATGGAACGAGCTCCGCGGGCTCTAACAGGAACTTCCTCTGTTTCGCTTATCGGCTCATATGTCAATGTTGCACTGGACAATATAATTTGTTCTCCAGCTTTCATGATCGTAAAACCGAAGTGTCGGCTACAAGGTCTAAGAAAATATACTAGGAAGCAGATCGTTTTAGGCCCAGGACACTGAAAGGAACAGCTTGATCCATGGTATCATTAGCACTGCAAAATTGGTTTATTTAGTTAAACTGAGTAAGTAACTCTGAAACTTCAGATTATTAGTCTGTCAGGATGCAACTTCATCAAAACTTCAGATTGCGTCGGCCGTGCTGTGGGTATCTATGTACTTCTTTATGCTAGATGCAGCTTGTTCAGATCTTCAGACTGCCGGGCATGGGTATCTCTGAACTTCTTTTGGCAAATATGGGTAACTAACTCTGGACTTCTTGACTGATGCCCGGAAGCCAAACCAAAATTAACTAGCTCATGAGTTACACAAGTTGAGGCAAGCTTTAATCTAAACTCATTATATTAACTACTTGAGCCGAGGCAAGCTTTGATCTAATCTTATTATCTAGACGAGCTCTAGCTAGTCGAGTTGGCTCGGCTTGAAGAATTCAAGCCATATATTGTCCCGTTGGAAAGCAGACGTGGAACGCGGCTGTGCCCTCAGCAGAACCCATTTATACTCTATGTTGTGCGACTGTGTGTGTGGGTGAACCTTGTTGTACTGTTTGGCTGTGCTGGTTTGCTTTATTTATAAAGCGGGGCAAAAGCCTTTTTCGCTAAAGTAGACGTGGAACGTTGACCACCGACGGTGGTTCTGAAGCGACACGGCACATAGCGGTCGGCCGGATGGAGGAGACGGGTCCGGACGGTGGTGTGGATGCAGCGCAGGCGAACGAGGACCAAGAGAAGCAGGTCGTCGGGGAGGGCGACGAGGAGGTCTGGACCACTACGACGTCGCCGGTGTTAGAGTTGTGTCGAATATTGTGTACAAGGTTTACAGTTGGACTATGAGTTGTAGTGTGTTTAGATAGGATATGGAGTCGTGTCCTAATAGGACACTTGTATCCTAGACCTCTCATATATAGCGGGGCTAGACACACGATGTAATCTATGCCAACATAATAACACCGGAACGCAGGGGAAGCCGGCGGCATGTGCCGGTGTCCAGGGCGGCCGGGTGCGGTATTGTGACGGTGTCACGGGGAGGAGCGCCCGTAGTCAAGCCCCAGGGATGTAGCCATATCGGTGAACCTCGTTAACAAATCTCGGTGTCATGCCTCGTGTGATTGCTTGGTCCTCGGATGATTGACGGTATGCCTCGGGTTTATTCTAACAAGTGGTATCATGAGCTAGGTTGTTTGAAGGTCGTAGTGTTGATCAAGAGGTGTCGAGCCGTGTGTTGATTTCGTTCGTTGTGGACGGCATTTGGATATCGGCGTAATCGGACAGCGGCGGAAAAGCAATTGGAAGCGGCCTTGACGTGATAACGTGCCGCAGGCTGGTGGCGCATGGCACGCGGGTACACGGCAAATTGATTCGATGCGGGCTACTGTGGCCTTCGGATCGAGGCCGACCGGGCGACTGTTGCATGCAGGCGGCAGTCAACAGATCAGATCGAATCTGACCGGAAGCGACTCGGCGGCAGCTGGCATACCTGTTGGGGAACGTAGTAGAAATTCAAAATTTTCCTACGTGTCACCAAGATCTATCTATAGAGAGACTAGCAACGAGGGGAAGAAGAGTGCATCTACATACCCTTGTAGATCGCTAAGCGGAAGCGTTCAAGTGAACGGGGTTGATGGAGTCGTACTCGTCGTGATCCAAATCACCGATGACCAAGTGCCGAACGGACGGCACCTCCGCGTTCAACACACGTACAGCCCGGTGACGTCTCCCACGCCTTGATCCAGCAAGGAGAGAGGGAGAGGTTGAGGAAGACTTCATCCATCAGCAGCACAACGGCGTGGTGGTGGTGGAGGAGTGTGGCTATCCTGCAGGGCTTCGCCAAGCACCACAGGAGAAGAGGAGGAGGAAGAAGAGATGCAGGGCTGCACCAACGAGAGGAGAAGTTCTCATGTATCTTGGGCTGCCCCTAGACCTCATGTATTTATAGGGGGAAGGGAGGGCTGCACCCCCTCTAGGGTTTCCACACCCTAGGGGTGGCGGCCAGCCCTAGATGGGAACCAAAGGGGCGGCCAAGAGGGGAGAGAGGGGAAGGAGCCCACTAGGTGGGCCTTAAGGCCCAACTGGACTAGGGTTTGCCCCCTCCCACTCTTCCTTGCGCCTTGGGCCCCTTGTGGGGGGCGCACCAGCCCTCCTAGGGGCTGGTCCCCTCCCACACTTGGCCCACGCAGCCTTCTGGGGCAGGTGGCCCCACTTGGTGGACCCCCGGGACCCTCCCGGTGGTCCCGGTACATTACCGATAAACCCCGAAACCTTTCCGGTGACCAAAACAGGACTTCCCATATATAAATCTTTACCTCCGGACCATTCCGGAACTCCTCGTGACGTCCGGGATCTCATCCGGGACTCCGAACAACATTCGGTAACCACATACTAACTTCCTTTATAACCCTAGCGTCATCGAACCTTAAGTGTGTAGACCCTACGGGTTCGGGAGACATGCAGACATGACCGAGACGTTCTCCGGTCAATAACCAACAGCGGGATCTGGATACCCATGTTGGCTCCCACATGTTCCACGATGATCTCATCGGATGAACCACGATGTCAAGGACTTAATCAACCCCGTATACAATTCCCTTTGTCTATCGGTACGATACTTGTCCGAGATTCGATCGTCGGTATCCCGATACCTTGTTCAATCTCGTTACTGGCAAGTCTCTTTACTCGTTCCGTAACACATCATCCCGTGATCAACTCCTTGATCACACTGTGCACATTATGATGATGTCCTACCGAGTGGGCCCAGAGATACCTCTCCGTTTACACGGAGTGACAAATCCCAGTCTCGATTCGTGCCAACCCAACAGACACTTTCGGAGATACCTGTAATGTACCTTTATAGCCACCCAGTTACGTTGTGACGTTTGGCACACCCAAAGCACTCCTACGGTATCCGGGAGTTGCACAATCTCATGGTCTAAGGAAATGATACTTGACATTAGCAAAGCTTTAGCATACGAACTACACGATCTAGTGCTATGCTTAGGATTGGGTCTTGTCCATCACATCATTCTCCTAATGATGTGATCCCGTTATCAACGACATCCAATGTCCATGGTTAGGAAACCGTAACCATCTATTGATTAACGAGCTAGTCAACTAGAGGCTTACTAGGGACATGGTGTTGTCTATGTATCCACACATGTATCTGAGTTTCCTATCAATACAATTCTAGCATGGATAATAAACGATTATCATGAACAAGGAAATATAATAATAATCAATTTATTATTGCCTCTAGGGCATATTTCCAACAGTCTCCCACTTGCACTAGAGTCAATAATCCAGTTCACATCGATATGTGATTAACACTCAAGGTCACATCCTCATGTGACTAACACCCAAGAGTCTAGTTCACATCACTATGTGATTAGCACTCAATGAGTTCTGTGTTTGATCATGTTGCTTGTGAGAGAGGTTTTAGTCAATGGGTCTAAACCTTTCAGATCCGTGTGTGCTTTACAAATCTCTATGTCATCTCCTAGATATAGCTTCCACGTTCTATTTGGAGCTATTCCAAATAACTGTTCTACTTGGAGCTATTCTAAATTGTTGCTCCATTATACGTATCCGGTATCTCTACTCAGAGCTATCCGGATAGGTGTTAAGCTTGCATCGACGTAACCCTTTACGACGAACTCTTTTACCATCTCCATAATCGAGAAAATTCCTTAGTCCACTAGTTACTAAGGATAACTTTGACCGCTGTCCTGTGATCCATTCTTGGATCACTCTAGTACCCCTTGACTGACTCATGGCAAGGCACACTTCAGGTGCGGTACACAGCATAGCATACTGTAGAGCCTATGTCTTAAGCATAGGGGACGACCTTCGTTCCTTTCTCTCTATTCTGCCGTGGTCGAGCTTTAAGTCTTAACTTCATACCTTACAACTTAGGCAAGAACTCCTTCTTTGACTGATCCATCTTGAACACCTTCAAGATCACGTCAAGGCATGTGCTCATTTGAAAGTTCCATTAAGCGTTTTGATCTATCCTTATAGATCTTGATGCTTCAATGTTCAAGTAGCTTAATCCAGGCTTTCCATTGAAAAACACTTTCCAAATAACCCTATATGCTTTCCAGAAATTCTACGTCATTTCTGATCAACAATATGTCAACAACATATATTCATCAGAAATTCTATAGTGCTCCCACTCACTTCTTTGGAATTACAAGTTTCTCATAAACTTTGTATACACCCAAAACTTTGATCATCTTATCAAAGCATACATTCCAACTCCGAGATGCCTACTCCAGTCCTTAGAAGGATTGCTGGAGCTTTGCATACTTATTAGCATCTTTCAGGATTGACAAAACCTTCTGGTTGTATCACATACAACCTTTCCTCAAGAAAATCATCGAGGAAACAATGTTTTGACATCCTATCTGCAAGATTTCATAAATAATGCAGTAATCGCTAATATAATTCCAACAGACTCTTAGCATCGCTACGAGTGAGAAAATCTCATCGTAGTCAACTCCTTGAACTTGTCGGAAAACATCTTAACGACAAGTCGAGCTTTCTTAATGGTGACATTTACCATCATTGTCCGTCTTTCTTTTAAAATCCATCTGTACTCAACAGCCTTACGACCATCAAGTAGTTCTTCCAAAGTCTACACTTTGTTTTCATATATGGATCCTCTCTCGGATTATATGGCCTCGAGCCATTTATCGGAATCCGGGCCCACCATCGCTTCTCCATAGCTCGTAGGTTCATTGTTGTCTCGCAACATGACTTCCAAGACAGGATTACGTATCCTTGTCATCCTACGAGGTTTGGGAGTGACATGATCCGAAGTCTCGTGATCAATATCATAAGCTTCCACTTCAATTGGTGTAGGTGCCACAGGAACAATTTCCTGTGCCCTGCCACACACTAGTTGAAGAGACGGTTCAATAACCTCATCAAGTTTCCACCATCCTCCCACTCAATTCTTTCGAGAGAAACTTTTCCTTGAGAAAGGACCCGATTCTAGAAACAATCCCTTATTGCTTTCGGATCTGAGACAGGAGGTATACCCAACTGTTTTTGGTGTCCTATGAAGATGCATTTATCCGCTTTGGGTTTGAGCTTATCAGCCTGAAACTTTTTCACATAAGCGTTGCAGCCCCAAACGTTTAAGAAATGACAACTTAGGTTTCTCTAAACCATAGTTCATACAGTGTCATCTCATCGGAATTACGTGGTGCCCTATTTAAAGTGAATGCGGTTATCTCTAATGCCTAACCCATAAACTATCGTGGTAATTCGATAAGAAACATCATGGTATGCATCATATCCAATAGGGTGCAGTTATGATGTTCGGACACACCATCACACTATGGTGTTCCAGGCTGTATTAGTTGTGAAACAATTTCCACAATGTCTTAATTCTGTGCCAAACTCGTAATTGAGATATTCATCTCTATGATCATATCATAGATACTTTATCCTCTTGTCACGACGATCTTTCAACTTCACCCTGAAATTACTTGAACCTTTCAATAATTCAGACTCGTGATTCATCAAGTAAATATACTCAACATCTACTCAAACCATCTGTGAAGTAAGAACATAACGATATCCACTACACGCCTCAGCACTCATTGGACTGCACACATCAAAATGTATTACTTCCAACAAGTTGCTTTCTAGTTCCATTTTACTGAAACCGAGGCTTTCAGTCATCTTGCCCATGTGGTATGATTTACATGTCTCAAGTGATTCAAAATCAAGTGAGTCCAAACGGTCCATTTGCATGGAGTTTATTCATGCATATACACCAATAGACATGGTTCGCATGCCTCAAACTTTTCAAAAATGAGTGAGCCCAAAGATCCATCAACATGGAGCTTCCTCATGCGTTTTATACCGATATGACTTACGTGGCAGTGCCACAAGTAGGTGGTACTATCATTACTATCTTTTGGCATGAACATGTGTATCACTACGATCGAGATTCAATAAACCATTCATTTTAGGTGTAAGACCATTGAAGGTATTATTCAAATAAACAGAGTAACCATTATTCTCCTTAAATGAATAACCGTATTGCGATGGACATAATCCAATCATGTCTATGCTCAACGCAAACACCAATCTCGATGGTAGAGGGAGCGTACGATATTTGATCAACCTTGGAAATACTTCCAACACATATCGTTATCTCACCTTTAGCTAGTCTCCGTTTATTCCGCAGCTTTTATTTCGAGTTACTAACACTTAGCAACCGAACCGGTATCTAATACCCTGGTGCTACTAGGAGTACTAGTAAAGTACACATTAACATAATGTATATCCAATATACTTCTATCGACCTTGCCAGCCTTCTTATCTACCAAGTATCTAGGATAATTCTGCTCCAGTGGTTGTTCCCCTTATTACAGAAGCACTTAGTCTCGGGTTTGGGTTCAACCTTGGGTTTCTTCATTGGAGCAGCAGCTGAATTGCTGTTTCATGAAGTATCCCTTTGTGCCCTTGCCCTTCTTGAAACTAGTGGTTTTACCAACCATCAACAATTGATGCTCCTTCTTGATTTCTACTTTCGTGGTGTCAAACATCGCGAATAACTCAAGGATCATCATATATGTCCCTGATATATTATAGTTCATCACGAAGCTCTAGCAGCTTGGTGGTAATGACTTCGGAGAAACATCATTATCTCATCTGGAAGATCAACTCCCACTCGATTCAAATGATTGTTGTACTCAGACAATCTGAGCACAAGCTCAACAATTGAGCTTTTCTCCTTAGTTTGCAGGCTAAGAAAATTGTCGGAGGTCTTATACCTCTTGACATGGGCACGAGCCTGAAATCCCAATTTCAGCCCTCAAAACATCTCATATGTTTCGCGACGTTTCAAAACGTCTTCGGTGCCTCAACTCTAAACCGTTTAACTGAACTATCATGTAGTTATCAAAACGTGTATGTCAGATGTTCGCAACATCTACAGACGACGTTCGAGGTTCAGCACACCGAGCGGTGCATTAAGGACATAAGCCTTCTAAGAAGCAATGAGGATAATCCTCAGTTTACGGACTTAGTCCGCATAATTGCTACTATCAACTTTCAACTAATTTTCCTCTAGGAACATATCTAAACAGTAGAACTATAGCGTGAGCTACGACATAATTTGCAAAATCCTTTTGACTATGTTCAGGATAATTAAGTTCATCTTATGAACTCCCACTCTGATAGACATCCCTCTAGTCATCTAAGTGATTACATGATCCGAGTCAACTAGCCCGTGTCCGATCATCACGTGAGACGGACTAGTCAACATCGGTGAACATCTTCATGTTGATCGTATCTTCTATACGACTCATGCTCAACCTTTCGGTCTTCTGTGTTCCGAGGCCATGTCTGTACATGCTAAGCTCGTCAAGTTAACCCTAAGTGTTTTGCGTGTGTAAATCTGTCTTACACCCGTTGTATGTGAACGTTAGAATCTAACACCCGATCATCACGTGGTGCTTCGAAACACGAACTGTCGCAACGGTGCACAGTTAGGGGAGAACACTTCTTGAAATTTTAATAAGGGATCATCTTATTTACTACCGTCGTTCTAAGCAAATAAGATGTATAAACATGATAAACATCACATGCAATCAAATAGTGACATGATATGGCCATCATCACTTTGCTCCTTTTGATCTCCATCTTCGGGGCTCCATGATCATCATCGTCACCGGCATGACACCATGATCTCCATCATCGTGTCTTCATGAAGTTGCCTCGCCATCTATTACTTCTACTACTATGGCTAACAGTTAGCAATAAAGTAAAGTAATTACATGACGTTTAAGTTGACACGCATGTCATAAATAAATAAAGACAACTCCTATGGCTCCTGCCGGTTGTCATACTCATCGACATGCAAGTCGTGATTCCTATTACAAGAACATGATCAATCTCATACATCACATATATCATTCATCACATCCTTTGGCCATATCACATCACATAGCATACCCTGCAAAAACAAGTTAGACGTCCTCTAATTGTTGTTTGCATGTTTTTACGTGGCTGCTATGGGTTTCTAGCAAGAACGTTTCTTACCTACGCAAAGACCACAACGTGATATGCCAATTGCTATTTACCCTTCATAAGGACCCTTTTCATCGAATCCGATCCGACTAAAGTGGGAGAGACAGACACCCGCTAGCCACCTTATGCAACTAGTGCATGTCAGTCGGTGGAACCAGTCTCACGTAAGAGTACGTGTAAGGTCGGTCTGGGCCGCTTCATCCCACGATGCCGCCGAATCAAGATAAGACTAGTAACGGCAAGCATATTGAACAAAATCAACGCCCACAACTACTTTGTGTTCTACTCGTGCATAGAATCTACGCAATAGACCTAGCTCATGATGCCACTGTTGGGGAACGTAGTAGAAATTCAAAATTTTCCTACGTGTCACCAAGATCTATCTATAGAGAGACTAGCAACGAGGGGAAGAAGAGTGCATCTACATACCCTTGTAGATCGCTAAGCGGAAGCGTTCAAGTGAACGGGGTTGATGGAGTCGTACTCGTCGTGATCCAAATCACCGATGACCAAGTGCCGAACGGACGACACCTCCGCGTTCAACACACGTACAGCCCGGTGACGTCTCCCACGCCTTGATCCAGCAAGGAGAGAGGGAGAGGTTGAGGAAGACTTCATCCATCAGCAGCACAACGACGTGGTGGTGGTGGAGGAGTGTGGCTATCCTGCAGGGCTTCGCCAAGCACCACAGGAGAAGAGGAGGAGGAAGAAGAGATGCAGGGCTGCACCAACGAGAGGAGAAGTTCTCATGTATCTTGGGCTGCCCCTAGACCTCATGTATTTATAGGGGGAAGGGAGGGCTGCGCCCCCTCTAGGGTTTCCACACCCTAGGGGTGGCGGCCAGCCCTAGATGGGAACCAAAGGGGCGGCCAAGAGGGGAGAGAGGGGAAGGAGCCCACTAGGTGGGCCTTAAGGCCCAACTGGACTAGGGTTTGCCCCCTCCCACTCTTCCTTGCGCCTTGGGCCCCTTGTGGGGGGCGCACCAGCCCTCCTAGGGGCTGGTCCCCTCCCACACTTGGCCCACGCAGCCTTCTGGGGCAGGTGGCCCCACTTGGTGGACCCCCGGGACCCTCCCGGTGGTCCCGGTACATTACCGATAAACCCCGAAACCTTTCCGGTGACCAAAACAGGACTTCCCATATATAAATCTTTACCTCCGGACCATTCCGGAACTCCTCGTGACGTCCGGGATCTCATCCGGGACTCCGAACAACATTCGGTAACCACATACTAACTTCCTTTATAACCCTAGCGTCATCGAACCTTAAGTGTGTAGACCCTACGGGTTCGGGAGACATGCAGACATGACCGAGACGTTCTCCGGTCAATAACCAACAGCGGGATCTGGATACCCATGTTGGCTCCCACATGTTCCACGATGATCTCATCGGATGAACCACGATGTCAAGGACTTAATCAATCCCGTATACAATTCCCTTTGTCTATCGGTACGATACTTGTCCGAGATTCGATCGTCGGTATCCCGATACCTTGTTCAATCTCGTTACTGGCAAGTCTCTTTACTCGTTCCGCAACACATCATCCCGTGATCAACTCCTTGATCACACTGTGCACATTATGATGATGTCCTACCGAGTGGGCCCAGAGATACCTCTCCGTTTACACGGAGTGACAAATCCCAGTCTCGATTCGTGCCAACCCAACAGACACTTTCGGAGATACCTGTAATGTACCTTTATAGCCACCCAGTTACGTTGTGACGTTTGGCACACCCAAAGCACTCCTACGGTATCCGGGAGTTGCACAATCTCATGGTCTAAGGAAATGATACTTGACATTAGCAAAGCTTTAGCATACGAACTACACGATCTAGTGCTATGCTTAGGATTGGGTCTTGTCCATCACATCATTCTCCTAATGATGTGATCCCGTTATCAACGACATCCAATGTCCATGGTTAGGAAACCGTAACCATCTATTGATCAACGAGCTAGTCAACTAGAGGCTTACTAGGGACATGGTGTTGTCTATGTATCCACACATGTATCTGAGTTTCCTATCAATACAATTCTAGCATGGATAATAAACGATTATCATGAACAAGGAAATATAATAATAATCAATTTATTATTGCCTCTAGGGCATATTTCCAACAATACCCCGCGTGCAGAGGCCCCAGCAGGAAGCTGGCGTTGTGCGGAGCTAGAGGAGTCACGTACAGGATTTATTGTTGAAAAAAAATCGGCACATGGCAGAACCAATCGGCGGAGAAGCCATCCATTGATACGGATCATAGTGCAAGGGCATGACAAAGCAATAGCTAGTATTGGAGTTGTGCCTGGAGCGGTTACACGTGAAGACCGAGATTGGTTGGATTTTGCTATTAGTATACAGGGGTGTACCTCATCAGGTTTTGCTTGTGTACTTGAGGCATCGCGGTGAAGCTCGGTTAATTTTTTCACAAGGTCAGCTGTATGAAGAACCATGGTGTCATCGGATACTAGGTTTGAAGTGGAGAAGTTCACGGAACTGGAAACCTTGGGTTATGGCAGACACGGGTGAAAGATTTGTTGGCACAACAGGGATGCTTGAAGGCGTTGTGGGAAGTCATGACAGCTGAGATGGAAGTATCATGTGATGGATGGAAATTCACGGAAGACGATTTGGAAGCCTCGAGTGTGTTGTTGCAGTCGAACAAGTTCGGCTGGGTTGGACTGGACAGTCTGACGATCGACGTGAGTCGGTTGGTACAGAAGACGGTGGTGTGATCGGCGACGACGATGTAGGAGCGTGATGCTGATGGTGACCGACTTCTGGGCGTGGAAACACATGGCGCAGGCCCAAAGGCTTGTGTGGCTTCGACAAGGCTATGGCGCGGGGTTGATTCAAGGTGATGTACACACGGAGCTTGAAGTCAACGGGGCGGGGGGGGGGGGGGTGGATTGATCATCTACGATGGAGTCATGTTGAAGGTGGAGCTGGAGACTGGAGGACTTCACTCGGTGCTGATTGAGGGGCTACGGCGTAAGTGCACAAAGAGTCGAAGCCTATTCAGCGGGAAAATCGAGGGACACGTAATTCGGACTGGAGCCCAGTGGTCTGATGGAAGCGTAAAACTCGTCATCGGTCGGTGATGATCGATGGTACTCTGCAGTGGGGGTTGAGTGGTGTGATTTCGCGACCCTTTAGACTCGACCGGGACAGTAGAGGCTCGACGCGGTAATAGCGGCGAGGCGTGCAGTATGCACGGGAGATGGAGACGGGCCAGGGCTCTGGTGGTCATACATGTGGTGAGACAACTGCGAATTTGACTCGGGATGACTACAAGCAATGGTTAAATTCCTTCAAGTTTCAAACAGGCGGTCAAGAAAGGAGCGGTGATGTTGAGTTCAGGTAACTCTTATGTGTGACACTCAATATGTAAGTTGTTCGCTTTCACGCAGGTCAGTGATCAGTGTGTGATGGCGTTGGACTGATACTCTGAAAGTTGGGAGCACAAACTAGAGTAACAAGGAACTTAATTTTGCTCGAGCGTTGATTGTGGTCAAGAAAAGAAAGGACTACAAGTTGCAGGTGGAGTCACATGGAGTCTTTGGAGTAGCAGCGGTTTTCATGGGATAAGCTCAAGTCCAATGTACATGAAAGTTTGACGCATGGACAAATTCAAGGTGGTGGAGAATATTCGTCAAGGTGGAGTTTGTTAGAGTTGTGTCGAATATTGTGTACAAGGTAGGTTACAGTTGGACTATGAGTTATATTGTGTTTAGATAGAATATGGAGTCGTGTCCTAATAGGACACTTGTATCCTAGACCTCTCATATATAGCGAGGCTAGACACACGATGTAATCTATGCCAACATAATAGCACCGGAACGCAGGGGAAGCCGGCGGCATGTGCCGGTGTCCAGGGCGGCCGGGTGCGGTATTGTGACAGTGTCACGGGGAGGAGCGCCCGTAGTCAAGCCCCAGAGATGTAGCCATATCGGTGAACCTCGTTAACAAATCTCGGTGTCATGCCTCATGTGATTGCTTGGTCCTCGGATGATTGACGGTATGCCTCGGGTTTATTCTAACAGCCGGGATCGCAGTTTGATCGACTGAGAACCCCCCTTCTTCTGCGAAAGGACTGGGAACCCTTGCAAGGCCGCGACTCTGTCTCAAAGAAAAGACGGCGTGAACTACCAGTCAAGAAGTCAATTCGAGCACGTGATTAGCATTTGCCAAATACTTTGGCCCATGCAAGATAATTTGACCCCAAGCATCTTGCTTGGTTGGTTGTATATAAATGTTCTGAAAACATTGCAAAGATGATCTCTCAAGTTTCCAGCAAAGTAACCATATGCTGCTCTCAAAGAAATCATACATGAATGTGATTATTTGTAACATTTAGAAAATAGTTTTTACTCTGATATATACATCCTCAAAATTGTCTGGATAAGATGGATGCACAGCGGTTCAAGCTTATGGCTTCACTGTCAAAAGCTTATAAACTTAACCGTATAATTTTGGTAACAGGCCAAAGTGGACAAGTCCAGTGGTACATAAACATTACGAGGAACAAGTATGCTTAGACACAAGTACATGAAGTCATAACCGCTGGTCCATGACACACAACGGATCAAGACGCATATATATATGCAACAATCCATTATCTGTACATGCATGGTTATCTGCTCTTGCCACTTTGCCACAACGAGAGTGCTTACAGCAAGCGCACATGCATCCGCGCCAATGAACCTTCATGTCTGCGGCGGATGGACATTACACGATCGCATGGTCTGATAAGCAATCCCTTTTAGGACCACAGTACCAACGACCAAAGGACAGCCCAGCTTATAAACCAAATCAAAAAGGATAGCCGCCCTTTCAGTCCACACAACCTCACGCCTGCCAAAAAAGACATGGCATTATTACGTCATAATAATAATCAATCATTTGAGTAGTAGTAGTAATGAACGGTACTAAAATGCTTGTTGCTGTAGCTTTTACCTGTAGTTTTTGAACTCTCTTGTCACATCGTCATAACGTGTTCGCTGAAACTCATACCAGTCTCTAGCGACCTATGAGGCTACGATTCAACAAGGTAAAAGAAGCTGAGAAGGTAGTAACCAGTGCAAGATTTAGCCTTGTTATCCTCATGTAAGGATAAAAGGGGGACGAAAATATCATGAGACCGTATTTGCAGCGTTAAAAGGTATTGAAATCACACAGCAGATAAGGTCAGATATTACACTAAGTTCAGAACTTTCAACTAACGGCTGCAAAAAGAAATTCATCAAGGGAGCGTTCCTGACTGCTGGTACACTGTCAGATCTTTGACTGTTAGTGCTCTAACTTCGGATCTTACAAAACATACGCTATATATACAAGTTGTCAATCATCCAATTGATAACGCTAATAATAAATCAAAACCTATGTGCCTCTCATTCAAATATGGAAAAGTTGTGCTGGTATAGGTAGTTTACAAAATTCTGACTAGCAGCCTCATACGATCCGATAACCCATGAGAACATGAGAGCGAGCTCCCACGCCGCCGCTGCCGCCGCCGCCGCGTAGATTCGATCCCCGAGCTCCTCCTCATCCTTGTCTCATGGCCTCCTTAGCTTCCACCTCCCTCTCCCCAGCAGCCCTCCCAGCCACCACTCCACCTCCACCCCCCGCTCCCTGCCCCCCTCCCGATCCAGATCCAGATCCCTCGCTTGCTGCCGCCGTTGGAGGGCTGGAGGCTCCCATCCCTTGCTCCCTGGGGTGCTCTGAGCTCCTGCTGCCACCTCCTCCACCTCGCCTTCCCGCGAACTCTATGCCGAAGCTGGTCGCCGAGGCACTTGTGGCGTCTTCCGAGCAGCCTTGGGTGGAGGTTGGGGGACATCGTCGTTCGTGGATGGAGAAGGCGCCTGCTCCATCTCCTAGGAAAGGGGTCGGTCTCTCCCTCGCCTTCAAGAGGAGAACGTATGGCCGCTGCTTCCGCTGCCTCGCGTCAGAGCACTTCGTGGCTGACTGCCGCGACCCTATAAGGTGCTTGGGTTGTGGCATCTCTGGCCACCGCGAGCGGGAGTGCCCGACGCACCTTCCGGCCAGACAAGCTTCAACCCGCCACTCCCCCTCGCCTGCGGCCTCTCCATAGCGGTCACCGGATGCGCCACCCTGCCACGCGCCTCCGCCATATCCGCGACATCGCTCGTGGGCCTCCGTTGCTGCCTCTCCGACTGTGCTCGTTCAGGAGGCGCCTTGTAGCAACTCCGGCTCCCCCTGCTCAGGTCTTGCCGACCTCGTCAAGTCTTCCATTGCTGCTGAATTGGGGTTGCTGCAACCCCACTTTGCAGCTCAGATCGAGGCGCTGCGCACCGAGGTGCAAGCCCTGGCTGCTGCTCGTACTGAGGAGGTCATTCAGCCTCTCCGCGACATGGCGTTCGCTCTGCAGGGTTGGGCGGTTCAGGTTTCGAGCCTCTTAGAGCGGCTGGAGGCTATCAGTGGCAGTGTTGTTTCTTGGCCGGCCATCAATGGGTCTCCTGAGGTGCGAGAGGGTGGGACTACGAGGATCGGTGGGGGACTTTTCTCTTCCTCGGCGCCGATGGATCCGCCTCCCTCCTGGTGTGAGCATGAGGAACATGCGCCTCTCGTTGTTGCTTGTGCTAAGGGTGTCAGTGAGACTAGTGTGGCTGGTTGCTCGTCCGAGGTACTGGCTATTATGGCGCTCCCTGCAGATGTTTTTCCTACTTTGGATGTAGTTTTGCACGAGATGGTGATTCAACACGAGGAGGAGCAAGGAACGGTTGAGGAGATAGTCAAAGTGAGCAACGACATGGAGCAGATTGAGGTGGTTTTGCCTGCTGGCTTGGCTGCAGAGGTGCCTCCCATGGTCTCCTCTCCAGTGATGCTTTCTTCAGGGGGCACTACCAATATGATGTCTTCGGGGTCCGAGGAGCTACTTGGTGACATTGGCATGCCTCAAGGTCCGGCTTCAACCACCTTGCTGGATGAGTTCCTAAGTAGCTTCAGTTGCACAGCGCCGCGGTCCTTGCTCGAAGCACCGATTCATGTGCAGATTGAAGGGGCGTCTACTTGTTCCGAGAGGCGTAGTGGACGTTTGGATAAGAAAAACAAAAGTTGCAACATCCCGACTGCCAAGCGTGCTGAATATAGGTTGGCGGAGGCTTTTGGGGAGCTACCAAAGGGAACGACATCTAAGAAAGTCACCGAGGAGGATGTGCAAGAGAAGATGAAGTCTTATTTGCGGATGTACAAGAAACCGCTCACGTCGACGGCGATCCAGGCAATTCGTGCCTTGGTGGAGGTTAATGTGTGATAGCATTTTTCTGAAGGTTAGGCACGAGCGCACATCTGATTGCAGGCGTGTTCTTGAGGTTGCAGAGGTTGATTTGGTTGGGTATGTTGTGTTGTCGATGGTCTTGGGCCTAGGCACTCTTGAATCCGGCTCGGACGATGTTCCTTGAATGCTAGTCGGGTGTGTGTGGTCTTCGCCGGTTTCCCTTGATTAACCGTGCCATGTACGGTTTTTGGGTCCGGTTTCCCTTATTAACTGGATCAATTCTCTTCTTTTTAATGCAATGCGGGAGCTCCCCGCCCTCTGGCGAGGTTCCGTCAAAAGACTAGCAGCCTCATGCAAAGGCAAAACGAGAAAAGTTTTTCAGACAATGCAACTGGTTGTCAAGTTAATTCGAATTATCTGTAACAGCGCGCCAACAACGTCAAAGCAGGCAATGCAAGGAAGGGGCCGGCATACCTGGGAGCGGTTAATGGACGCCCGCGAAACGCTAGGGTCCAGTGGGAGCCGGAAAGTAGCAGGGTCGGGGGCCAATGGGAGCCGGGCAGCAGCAGAGGTGGGGAACTGGGGATCCGCAACTTGGCGGCCAGGTTGCGCAGCGCCATGGATTACCGGACGAGGCTTGCTAGGGTTTGGGCTAGGCGTGTCTTGTCTTCTCTCTCGCTATGAAGGCGCGCTCCTCTTCTTTTTACGCCCTCCCAGCGCCGTATATGAGTCGGGATCGGTTCAACTTGAATATCTTCCAAGAGACGTACTGGCACAATTCGACCTTAGGCTCAACTACCAACGGACACGATTGATCGCACCCTATCCACTTGATTCGTCGCTCTCCATAGGTGCCTTCCCGATCCGATCGAGTTGATCGATCTGCTAGCTGCACCCTCGCCGGCCGGCCAGATGGACGGGACCCACGGCAGTATTGACGGCAACGGCATATGCTTCCCATACGACGTGTATCCTCCGCCGACTCCCATGCCGCCTGCTGGCCGAGTCCCGGCGCGTCTGCCGGGCCTGGCGTGAGATCGTCGACGCTCACAAACCCCACCTCCCCTACTTCTTACCCCGTGGCCCCTTCCCCCGTATCTTCATCAATAACTTCGGTTGCCGCGACAAGTCATCCATGCCGCTGCCGCTAAGAAGACCAATAGGAGATAGACATCAAAGAGCGTTTTGATTATGTGGGAGAGTCTTACGCATCGTCGCCACCAGGACTAGAAGTGTTGGCTGGGGAATTGCGAGAGCCATCACAGCAAGACGATGTTTCATAGTTGGAGCAACAACAGATGCATGTACAATATGTGCCAGGGGCCGACGAACCAGAGGATAAGGTGATTTCTATACTTGCAGTCACGGACCAACCGATGGGCGAGCCGGGAGTTTCTGCCAGGGCCTTGTGCCCCAAGACCCCTCTATGACATGGTGACATGTACAATGTTTGCAGATATGGAAGTCAACCGAATACTGGCGGGCGTCACTCTACATACATTGTTGGGACGACATCATTATGATCATGCACAACTCGAATGGGGTGTACGACATGGCTCGGCTGCCGGGGAAAGCTTGTGATGATAAACAACTTTTAGGTTCGTCTCACTCTCACCTGCCCGATAGGTCTGTCTTAGTGAGCTACGATAAAGGGGTTTGTTTCTCGACAAATTCCAACTACTTATACGGACACTGACAGAATAGGCAAATGGCCAGATGGAGTGTATGCTAGCACACGAGGCTGACCTTAGTCCTTGTAATCATGCAGTACAACAATGGATGTAGCCTAGAGTGCCGTGGGAGGTTGCCGAAGACAACGAATTGCATAGATTGTTTGAACCTTGTAGCTTTAAGAAATGCATATATGACGAGGAGGATGGCCAGAGTGACACTATTGGTGACAGTGACATGTAAACAAAGAAATTAGTCTGTATCAGTCTCGTGCATTAGGGCAGAGATTGACAGGATAATAGCTGGCCGCCCGGATCATGAAAAATATAAATACTTCAACTGTTGCTTATGTAAAGTGTGACATTCTTCCAGGGCTTTGCGGACAACAAGTAACAAAATGCAGCAGCCAATAATAATACAATATTTTTTTGTCCAGACGCTAAAGACAGACGAAGAGGGTGTTGTCTACCCGTCACCCACACACGGGGATGTTTTAAACATGGCGAATGAGAGGAAAAATCCTAGGAGTTTATCTCTGCTACAAGCACATGCAACACCAATTTTGCTAATAAGCCTTCACATATGCCAGGTTTGCTCATTCAGCTCACATGCATGCACGACTCAGGCTGTGAAAGAACCCATCTCACAACCGGGATAACACCCTATGCCGACGGTGTGGGGCCGTCAGCGGGAATTCTAAGAGAAGTTCGGTTGTAGCAGCTAGAGCAGTCAAGTTGATCATGCGGCCCTCATATTCTGGTTGATGATCTAATGGCTAGCAATGCTTACAAATGATGGTAATCCATAACATCCAATTTTCATCTAAGACAAATAGCAATTAGTGGGCTGCATCTTATATATATATATATATATATATATATATATATATATATATATATATATATATATATATATATATATATATATATATATATATATATATATATATATATATATATATATATATATATATATATATACTACCTCCCTTGGTTCACTTTGTATTTTGTGTCAAATTTTAACTGTAGATCTAACTAACAAAATCTTAGTGCATGTCACCAAAAATTATATTGTTGGATTTGTATTTTGACATTATATACGAAAGGGACAAATAAACCGGGACGGAGGTAGTACATAGATTAACACAAACATCTAGTAATACGGTGAAAACTAAAACTGATAATTGTATTATTATTTGCTAGCAAAGCAGGGTCTGCATGTTGTTCATACTAGATGATGCCTCGCACGTTGCTGTGGGAATTGGTTGCAATATATTTCAATAAGATTTGGTTGTGTGGAATATAAATTTTAAATTAACAACGCATGAACCAAAATTTAAAATACATACAACTTATTATATTTGATAAATATTTTATTGAATATAAATTGAACAATAGAATGATAATTATTTTCCCATGCATGGTTGCATGTGGTGGTGGGTCTTTATCATGCATGGTTGCATGTTATGGTGGGCCTTATCTCATCCATAATTGTATGGTGATGTGGCATACTTGCATGTTAAGATAAATAGGTTAGTGGGGATCGATCTCTTAGGTATATAGGATTCCCCTTCCCATTAAGGTAAGCTTTAATTTGCTCCAACGCACATGCATAAAGCTGGGTGAAGTCTATTTTAAACATTGAAGTTGTACTGCTTGTCGGAATTGAACCCTTATCTTTAAATCCCTGAAATATGTACCCTGTATTCACTTATCCCGATCAATCTGGACCCTGGATCAGTTTGGCGCACTGAGAAAGAAACATCCCGACCGGGATTAAAGTCTACCTCTCACTTACACCTTTACCCCACGTGTGAGAGCCATCCTTCATTCCCAACCGCTCCCCTCTCTTCTGAAATCAGTGCAGGCACCTGAACGCCACCAACACGGCGGAACAACGACGCGCGCCTCAGGGGTCATCGACGGATAATGGCGTATAGTCACGCGACCCAGGCGCCGCGGCAGGTGTTCACCCTAAGTATTGTCAATTGTGAATTGTGATGGGCATCACGGTGCCGGAGCCAAGCAAGTGCCACGCGAAGACGGGCTTGCAGTCGTATCCTTGCTTGCGCAGCAGGTTCCGCAGCTTCGTCCTTGCCGTCTGCGGCTTCAATCTCACTGCGCGTGAGCAGCCGCAGTTCGTGGCCACCATGCTCGCCAACGCAGCCGAGCTTACGGCACAGTGCCGGGGGCGGCCAAGAGACGGGATCAGCTGCAGACGCACAACGCCATGGACGCGCTCTGCCCATCCTGAGCGGCCACACGCTGGTCCCCGTGAAACCCCCGCAGCACCCGTCGCAGGTGATGGTGGCGTGTCTGCGTTGTGCGCAGATTCGATCATATCATCAAGCCAAGATCGATTAAGTTGCTTAGCACGTACTTTGAGCGTTTGGTGCTAGATAGTTTAGCTACTGCTTATCCAGGCACCCAGCTTTGCGCCACCGGCCACCGCGTGAGCGTGTCCGCGTTAGAGTTTGTCCTCCGTATTACCTACTACGGCCGGCCGCGGGAAGGTCCTATACGCGCTCCTCGCCGAAGGCCTCGTCTCAACCGTGGCGGCTCAACGGACAGATGCACTGCAGCATGCCCTGCAGCTAGCCCGTCACGATGCACGAAGACAGAGCTATCGCGACAGAGAGATTCGGATAGAGAAGATGAATATGACATGTGGACCCGTGCAGTCAGTGAGATCAGAGTGATCCCAGCCGGGAAAGTTGATTTCCTAGTGCGTCAAACTGGTCTAGGCAGGTTCAGTGTTAGGATTGACCCGGATCTATGGATATACTCCCTCCGTCCGGAAAAACTTGTCCTAAACTTGTGTCTCAAATGGATGTACCTAGCACTAACTTGGTGCTAGATACATCTATTTGAGGGACAAGTTTTTTCGGACGGAGGGAGTAGGATACAAATTTCAGGGATTTGGAGGTGAGGGTTTATATGCGACCGGCTCTACAATCTTAAAGTTTAAAACAGACTTCACTCCATAAAGCTCAAGGTGCAAGGGAGCATAAAGATTTCTTGCACCTTGAACTTGCTCTTGCTAATTGAAACACGACTTGGTCTATTACGTACGGTACATATGACATATTTTAATGAAAATACAGGTGGTGTGAAGGATAAACTAAACAAAAATAGTGGTACACAATTCCACGTAACATTTTATTTGGATACAATTATTTATATCTTGAAGTTATTAAACTCTAGATCGAGAGCTGATAGATCCAGCAGGCTAGCTAGCAGCTATCAACATCTCAGTCATCCCCCGCACCCCCGCGTCGTCCGCTCCCAGGTTTCCCCCCGCCTCCTCCCCCGCCGCCGCCGGCAGCCGCCCGCGCGGCAGTAGGCGGCGGCGGGGCTTCCCCGCGCACCCACCTCGATGTGGAGGCGTCCCCTCCCCGCATCAGACGCCGCCGCCCGCCTCCTTACCTTCTGGTGGCCGCCGAACTGCCAGATCAGGCCGGCTCTGCCCTGGATCGGGGCTGGCTTCTCTTTGGTGGCTGGTGGGCCGGAGATCGCCGGATCCGCCCGGATCTGGCCGGCGCGGCCCTGCTTCGTCGCCCGGCTTGGGTGCTCGCGGCGTGGTCTCCCTGGTGGCGGCGGTGTGGGTCGTTCTCCATGTTTTGACGGGATGTGCGCGGTGGGTGGATGCCGGGGCAGCCGCCTCGGACGGTGTGGACGGCGTGGCCTCTCGACAGGTGACGGCCGTGGGAGCTGGTGGTCCGCGACTTCGGCTGTGCGGGCGGCGAGGTCTCGGTGGACGTCTACTACGGTGGGTCGGGGTGCCCCGTCACCCGGCGTGCCTGCTTTGATGAAGTTCGATGCCTTCTGCGGCTGCGGGCGCTCCCCTGGCCAGGTCTTTGGCCGGGTGGTTGGGACGGGGGCGGGATCGGGGGAAACCCTTGGCCGTCGGCGGAGGCCACGACAATGGCGGCGCCTTGTGGGCATCGGTTTCCTTCTTGGAGGCCTTGTCGAGGTCCTATCCCGTCTCTCACTGTGCTCTTCATTTGGGCGAAAGCTCTAGTTCCCCTTGCGGGCGACGGCGTCGTACCTTCGGCGCGCTCCTTCTTGAAGGCGTCGCCTGGGGTCCCCGGAAGCACGGTGGGCGCTTCGTGGTGCGTGTGGGGTGTTTGGCGGCGGCAATGTGTGCGGCGATTTATCTATTCTATAGCTGATCTTCATCTTGTGGTAGCGCTCCATCTGCTTGTCGTCATTTGGGTCATGGTGTTGTTGATGGTGGAGGGCCTGCCAAGGTTGGCACCTCAATCTGCTTGGAGATGGACCAGTGGAAGATGGTGGAGACGACACCTGTGAGTGCGTCAGACCGTTTATGCCCCAGACCCGGTATGTGGCTAGGTTGGGGATTCCGGCTTTTGATGTTAGGTTTAGATGAGTGGTCTGGGTAGTGGCCCAGCTAGCACCCCTTCATCATATGGATAAGAGTAGCGCCATATGTTGCCTAGTTGATGGATTCAGGCTTATTGTTGTAACACTTTGTAAGGTCCTCGAGAATAATCAATAAAGTGGCCGTATGCATCTACCAGATGCAGAGGCCGGGGGTCATCCTCCTTTAAAAAAAAAACTAGCAGCATATTGTATATTTTATGTAGTTACTCCGATGGCACAATGATGGACAACGACTGAGAGCTGCTAGCATGTAGCATGGCATGGCACGACCTTGGCACGGAGCGGGCGCTTCATGACTATGGTGAGCTCCAGCGTCTCAGTGAAGTCCACCGGCTCGCCGGGCACCTCGCTCCACTCGAACGCCCTCACCATGGTGGCCACAAGGAGGTTGACGTGCAGCAGTGAAACGTCGATGCCAGGGCACATCCGGCGACCGGCACCGAACGGCATCATTTTGATCTCCTTGCTCCCCGTGAGGTCCAAGTCCTCCCCCTCGCCACCGGGCAGGAACCGCTCCGGCCGGAACCGCATGGGGTCCGGCCACACCTTCCTGTCCATGGCCATGTCGCCCAGCGTGAAATTTACCGACACCTCTTTGGGCACGGTGAAGCCGTCCAGCACCGTGCCGTTCTCCCCGGACGGCGCGTGCGGCAGGATGAAGCGCGCCGGTGGGTGCCGCCTCAGTGACTCCAGGACAACCGCCCGGAGGTATGACAGGTGCTCCTCTTCCCGGACCTGTAAAAGTTTATGTTTCTTTAAGAAAAAGTAAAAAAATTCAAACGTGTTTTTGAATTCGCACAAAATTTGCCTGAGCTGGACCTGGCCATCGGCGACGTTGTTTATTTCGGCCCGGAGCTTCGCCTGGATGTCCGGCCGTGTGACGAGGTTTGCCATGGCCCACTGCAACATGTTTACCGTAGAGTCGACGGGCCCGGACAAGAGTTCGGTGCACAAGGCGACGATCTCGCCGTCCGTCAGGTGCCTGCTGCTGCCATCTTCCTCCGGGATGCGGAGGCTGATGAGCGAGTCGACGTAGCAATCCATTTCAAAGATCTCGCCGGCGGTGTTGCGCCGCGCACGGCACGCACGTATCAGAGGGATGAACACCTCCTCCTGCCGCCGGCGCATGGACAGCATCCTCTGGTACCGTCGCCAGAAGAGGAGCTTGCTGACCTTGGGGCTCGACCCGAACACCTGGAACCCCACCACCTCCTTGAGAAACTGCCTCTGCAGCGACGTGACTGCTGCGATGGCGGCGGCGTCGAGCCCCTGGCCGAAGCACATACATGCAATCACGTGGAAAACAGCGTCATGCAGGAGCCCCTCGATGAGGACGACCCCTGATTCGCTATGCATCTGGCGCGCGATGCCGTCGACGAGGCCCGAGGCGGCGCGCCTGCGGGCGGCGGCGTACCGCGGGATGCTCGACGGGTGGAGCGCCCGGCCGGTGAGGTTTTGCCGGAGCGTGCGCCACAGCGGGCCGTACGCGGCGGACGTGATGTTGTGCTAGTCGCTGGAGAAGATGCGGGTGGCGAGGTTGGCTGGAGGCCGGTTGGCGAACGCCGAGCCAAGCTGCACGAGGACGCGGTGCGCCACGGCCCGGTCGGCGACGAACACGACAGGGAAGGAGGGGAGGAGGTAGAGCGTGAAGACGGGGCCGTACCATGAACGTGCCACGCGGACTACCGACTCGATGTTGACGCTTGTCCAGGCGAGCAGCAGCAGCGGGCCGAAAGCCGTCAGCGAGGTCGGCCCAGGCGGGAGGAACGACGACGAGCCCGCCGCCTTGCATTTGCAGAGGAATGAGAATACAAGGGACAGGGTGAGGCACAGGGTGATGGAGAGGGAGTAGTACACCCAGTCCTCCATGGCCGCCTCAAGATGCCTAAGCTAGCTACCTTCATCTTTTTTTATAGTGTCGATCGACCGGCAGCGAGTGTATGAGTGGCCAGCAGTGGCACCAACACATACGTGTACGTCATCTGAGACTTGTAGAGTAGTTTAAAGTTAAATATGGCCACGATAATCACGCTGACAGTCACGCTGACAGCTCTAGTCATGGGTACGTAAATGATGATTCTGCTAACGCTGCTCCTCCATTACTACTGGTCGATCGGTACTCAGATCATCACATCTAACCTACAAATTTTTCATATAACCAGCTGTGTTATTTACCACCACTTGTGTTTTGTATGTTGTATATAGTATCTATCAAATTGATGAGTATGTAGGCGTACTATATAGTACATATAAATATTTAGGTAGTATATATATACTACTTTTTTTATACTATGTATTGTATTTTAAGTGTAGTGATTTTTACGTATAAATATATACGTATTTCTTAAATATAACAAAAACCATGTTGCAACTTGCAATTTTTTCATGCAACCAACTTTGGAATATCTTATATATACTATATGAGCATACTTACAACTATAAAATAGTATATATATTATCATATGTTAGTATATATATGAGACATGTGAGATATAACTATCCCGGATAATAGGATGGATTTTCCCAATATATACACATATACATATGTGTGTGTGCATGCGTGCGCGCGTGATTCACATATACACAGCACAAGGGGAAACAAACACTCCTGATGCATGGCTGCATGGGTCCAAGTTATTATTTTGGCATGGCCCCGCAGCTAAGCTAACAGGAGGGGAAACTCCGTAGGTGGCCTGATCATACGATCGATGTTGAGTACTTCTTGTAGACATGCATAGGCAATGGTTCATATAACTACTACATACTTTAATCATGTACTTCCTCCATTTCTCAATATAAGTTATTCTAGAAATTCTAATATGGACTACATATAGAGCAAAATTAGTGAATCTATACTCTAAATCAGCATTCAGGCAAGTCTCTGTCACTACAACAGTAGATCCACCAAGTTTAAAAAAGGTGCCCAACTCACCTCTATGGAAAACTCCAAGAAAATAATGGATTCACACAGGTTTAAAGTAGGCTTTTCTGAAAAGAAAATCTAAATGGAATTAGAACACAATTTACAAAATTAAGGCAACTGAGAGAAAGATATGAAAAAATTCCTGAAATTCTCATAACATTTGTACTCTGATTGACAACAGAAAAAAGAAGATCTAAATAACAATAATTGGAAGGATAGAACAGCATTTTCTTAAAATAAAATTAGCTAGTTGAGGCTGTAAGAACAACAGACCAAGCTTTCATGGTCACACGCACCAATTTAGGTCGAGACCTACCGGTTTAATCAGTTTCAGTTGGTCATGATGGCCGACAAACTAACTCCCTTGAAGCAAAAAAGAGTGGATTATATATAGTATGATCAATCAGAATGTCAGCTTTTCGACTATTGATTATCATTTACCCTATTCTGATTGGGTTAGATAAATTCAAACTGAAATGTCAGATTTGGTTTTGCCCAGGACGACGCTAATTATGACACCTGTTTGTTATGTCCGTAAGCCGGGGGCACGCTTAGACTTAAAAGGATCTGTGCCACTTTTTTGTTAACATGGTACAGACGCAAGCGCTCGTATAAACGTGCATAAACTCACCTCGATGAGCGTACATACGCACACACTATCCCTACGAGCACCTCTGATAGACTGAGCCGGTATGTCATCTTGAGATTTATGAAGTCACCTTAGGAGCCTCGTAGTCGACAGGAACGTCTTCTCCCATAGAACGCGCATCGCCGGAAATTTTAAAATAATTCATGATAAATGCGAGCACTAGGATTTAAACCCTGGTGGACGGAGGATACCACTGTCTTCCTAACCATTCAACCACAGGTTGGTTCGCAGGATATGCGCCAGGTTGGTTAGTCATCTGCAACAATTTTTTTAATTTATTTGTTACAAATTATGTCAAAATGCACATGCACCAAACCAGAAGAAAATGCAAGGCGACTTAAAAATACAAAGACCCAGAATCCCACATCAGTGTCACATGAGAAGAAGTACACACGGAGAGTTCATATTTTCACATAATTTGAGCATGAACACGGGCCGTACCATGACCATGCCATGCGGACTACCGACTCAATGCTGACGCTTGTCCAGGCAAGCATCAGCAGAAGGCCGAAAGCCGTCAGCGTCGTCGGCCAAGGCGAGAGGAAGGAGGAGGACGAGCCAGCCGCCTTGCACTTGCACAGGGACGAGAATACACGGGACAGGGTCAGGCACAAGGTGATGGAAAGGGAGTAGTACACCTGGGGGCTGTTTGGTTCTTATCCTCACTATTTAGTGCCTGGCCTGAAGTCTCTCTGAGATGTGCCTGATGTGTGTTTGTTTGCTATCCTGAACGAATGTAGAGCTGCCTGGCGTGGATGCACAACCAACTTGGTTAGCCTGGCTTGGCACCTTGGCAGCTTCATTAGCCTGGGCTTTTCGCATGCCTGGCGGGAGCAGCAGCTGCCTGGGATTGCTAATCCCTTGAATTTGGATGTGATGTGATATTTTCTATTCTAACTAGTACACCTTTTTCATGTGTCATGAATTCTTCTCAGGCCCAGGCTCAAGGCCTCCAACCAAACGCTCCAGCTTCATGTGTGCCTCATCAGGCAGAAAATGGCTGCTCTCCCAGGCTACTTTCAGGCACTGCTTTTTACCAGGCATGCAACCCAGGTCATGAACCAAACTGCCAGTCCTCCATGCCTCAAGATGCCTAAGCTAGCCACCTTCTTCTTATTTATAGAGTAGTGTCAATCCGCAGCGAGTGATTGAGTGGCCAGTGGCATCAACACATACTGGAGTGTGGAGGCAGCTGTTGGTTTCGATGTGTGCAGAGATCTCTTGGAAACCTTTTGTAAATTTTATTTTCTTGGGATCCTTGCTGCATAATTTTTGGGATATATGTCTTCGTCCAATTTGTCGAGCAGTCTCCACGTATGTTTGTACGGATTGCACTGTGTATATTAATATAATGCGTGCTTATATAAAAAAACACATACGTGTACATCATCTTAAACTTGTAGGGCAGTTTAAAATTAATTATGGCCACGACAATCACGCTGATAGCTCTAGCCATGGATACGTAAATGATACTTTAGTTCAGTTAACTAAAGTCACGACACTTTTTTAAAACAAAATATACAGGCAGGCTTCGGCCCATTGCAATATGTGTCAAATAAAACCGTTTGTTTTTTTGCTAATCATATTGTTATAGTGCAATCTAATCAAATATTAGTATCCCCTTGTTAGACAATGAATTATTTAAAAGGCTCGTCACCATTCTCCATACACACATACAAGTACCTTTAAGTAAAGAACCATTTATGTATCAACAATAGTAAATAACTATTACTATGACAAATCAAGTGTCGGTTCACAGAATTGAGAAGATGCCATTGTTGTTCACAAAAGTGAGAAGAGGCCATTGTCAGAATTCAGTGATAGTAGCCTTGAGAGACTATGAAGAATAAGATGAAACAAGCAAAAACTTTTGGAGGTGGACGAACAACGCTCGGGCGCGCTTGCTATCAAATGTGAGTCTGATCGTTGACAACTAATAAATCGGCAACATCAAACCAATAGAACCAATGCCAGTGTTGTTATAATCTCGCCCCTTTACCCATGTTTGCAAGTTCACATATTCCCCTTCTATTTGGCTTTTCTATTAGAAACATCACACCTGTATAAAACATCACATTTAGATATGCTATATAAGAAACAACATCAATATTCACAAGGTATGCTTGATTTGTAAGAAACCACCCACCTTTATTTAAAATTTGGAAAATATTGCAGTCCATATATATGATTACCTTGGTTGAAGAAGAGTAGACTGGTTACAGATTAAGAACTGCTACTGCTATCTGCTCTTGCTTCCCTTCACACTCTAAGGATGTAGCCATTAGCACCAAAACCTTGCATATCAAATTCTAAGGAACATATGATGCAATGAACCATTAACCAAAGTAAAAAACCAACATTGATATCCAAAATGTGCCTAGCTCTCCATATGAAACCAACCTTCAAGAGCAAAGAGAAAAATTGCAACATCAAGATCTCAGCAATTGATTAATTTTTCTAAAGACTAAAGAACATCAGAAGTACCGAATCTCAGTAATTCAATTAAAGGATTTTAAAAAGCTCACACGGCGAACATGACCTTCTGGATTTTCCATGTCGTCTTAATATATTATCAGTAATAGATACTTAGCAAGTTTCAAAGAAAGAATATAGGGCAAGAACAAAATCTTGTACTTACATAATGTAACGCCAATCCTCTTTTATATGGATATATAGTAGCGAACTGCCGCATGTTAATATTCTGACAAAGGCTCCAACTTGGTCCGTGGTATTCTCATTGAAAATAATCTTCCAGTCAAATAACTGTTTATGCAAATGAAAAACACACGGGAGCTCCTGGGTGCTCCACACCCCTATACAAGTATTAAACCTAAAATATACTAAAAATTCAAAAAATTCTGAAATTTGGGGATATCAAACCTGGATTCTCAATCTACTGCCATGTGAAGTTTCATGGAAAAATACGTGGAAATATATCCGTGATGAAGGAAATACTCTCCAAACAAAAATCCATCCAATCAGTTTTTTTCTATACATGGGAATTTTTTGTCTTTTTTGCCACGAATATGTTTCCTGGTATTTTTTTTCACATAATTTCACACGGGAGTAGATCAGGAATCCAGATTTGATATCCCAAAATCGCAGTTTTTTTTCAAATTTCTCAGTATCTTGTTGAATTTTAATGTTCGTATAGGGGTGTGGAGCACCCATGTGCTACAAATCTGCTTCCTTATGCAAATAGCATATAGTTCCTTTCTTTCCAGAAGCTCGATAAGGCAACAAACTAAACCATACTGAACGTGCAACAGATTCAACCGTTGTTAGCTTGTAACTGTAAAATGTGTGACCTATCTCAACATGTTCTTTTGTCACTACGGAATGTGCAACATATTCAAATAATGCTATGGCATGAAATTCCTTTCAATTCAGTGGTCACCCAGCAAATGCCATCCCAAATACCATGTACTCCCTCCGTCCACGAATAAGTGTACATCTAATTTTTGTCATTTTTAAAACTTTGACCAACTTTATATGGAAAAGTAGTAGCATTTATGGCGCTAAATTAGTGTCAGTAGATTCATTTTGAATGTGCTTTCATAATATGCGAATTTGCTATCATATATGTTACTACTCTTTTCTATATAGTTGGTCAAAATTTTAAAACTTTGACTTAGGACAAAATGTAGAAGTACACTTATTCGCAGACAGAGGGAGTACATCATTATGTAGGATTGCACATTTCATTCAGTTGATGAACAAAGTATAAATCGACAAACCACAAGGTCCGAGAACCTTCAGCAAATTCAAATAATGCTATCGCATGAAACTTGTTCTGTACATCATTATGTAGAATTGCAAAGTATAAATCGACAAAACAAGCATGGAGTGAGATTTTGAGTAGCCAGTGATGAAGTTTACAAGAATACACCGCAGTATATGTCACAATTCAAGGAATGTACGTGACAAAACCACAAGGTTTATTGAACTGATGCACTAGGCATGTTTCTCAAAAGTTCGAACTGATGGAAAGGACCAGGCAACATATTTTAACACTCCCCCTCTCGTCTATGATACCATATTGAACTGATGCCTAGCCATGTTTCTCAAAAGTCCGAACTGATGGAAAGGACCAGGCAAAGTATTTTAACAAGGTTTGAGAACCTTTAACGCGGCATGAACCAACAGAGAATCAACATGCACATCAATACTACTATTTCACATATTAAGGGAAATCAACCACTCTTTATTGTACATCAATACATTATTTTCATTGTACTACAACATTCTCCTAAACAAAGTAGATATGTCAACATTCAATGCCTAACACCTGAAGGTGCAACCAACCAAAGGATGAAAAAAAAAATACACATAGCCTATAGCCTATAGCCTTGTGGCGATTATTTCCGGTTATAGCACCATATTGTACTAATTGTAAAATATATAAAAGATCAAGCATAAATAATATCATATATTAAAAAAATGATCAAAACTTGGAATTGTTCAATATATTGTGGCAACATCTAAAATACATAGAGGATAGAAAATTAGTACGAACTACATATGAATATATATAGACTTATTTTAAAGTGTAGATTCACTCATTTTACTTCATATGTGTAGTCCATATTAAAATCTCTAAAAAGACTTATATTTAGGAACGGAGGGAGTATATGTGTTATATTCAAGCAGCATGTCGTTGCAACCCATTCTTGACAACTTGTTTACACAACTCAGAGAATTTGAATAAAGAGCTGACTGGCTAATTGTGCCGTGCTGTGCTCTGCTGACCACACCAAGATCTCCAAGGTAGTTGTTGAGTCTGCATCACAATAATTCTTTGTTGGCTCATCTTGTGGTCTACCGCTCACGGCTTAGAGATCCCTGTTGCAGTTAAGATAGGAAAGCGAGGATGTATGTTGATCCAGTCAACAAAAAACATTGAGTGACTGCCCATACATGGAATTATTTGATCATCTTTTGTTTGTCAAGCGTATATTGGTATATTTGCAAAAACATATGAACCCTGCGGCAGTGCTAAGTTTGAGGCCAGAGTGAGCCGCCAGTACTTGTATCTACATCAACACCGGTGAAACCAACTTTTCGGATGGCGAAGCCGAAGGAAATGTCGTTGGTACGGCGTGAGGGTTTGGCCGCAGAATAGACCCAGGACTGCGCCACCTAGATTACCGGTGCTGCAGCTGCAAGTACCTACGGGAAGCTGCAACAGTAACTGTAATAATCAGTTAATTATTGGCCTATATATGGGAAGCCATCAAGAAGGCTCAAAGAGTGCCCGACTCGTTCCAAAGCGTCACCGACTGCTAATTGCTGGCATGGACCCCGGGAGTGTCCTTGTCATGTGGTTCCCGGCCTATCCATGTTAGCCAAGAAATGATGTACTCCTGTTGACAAAATCATTTCAAACAATGAGGTGGGATCTCTGTCATGCTTGACAAGTCTGAGCCTACACCGGTACGCGTGTTTGTTATGTCCGTAAACCGGGGCACAACACAATAGACTCGCATCGCCGGATGTACATAATTTGAGCGTGAACACGAGGCGTACCATGACCGTGCCACGTGGACTACCGACTCGATGTTGACGCTTGTCCAGACAAGCATCGGCAGTGGGCCAAAAGCCGTCAGCAAGGTTTGTCCGTTAACATGTGAATGTTGCACTTGCACAAGGACGAGAATACGAGGGACAGGGTCAGGCACAAGCCGATGGAGAGGGAGTAAGTACACCCAATCACACTCAGCGCTTGTATCTGTACTTACGTTTAAAAAAAAAGTACACCCAGTCCTCCATGCCTCAAGATGCCTAAGCTAGCTACCCTCTTCATCTTTTTTTATAGTGTCGATCTATCGGCAGCGAGTGATCGAGTCTCCAGTGGCACGTTCAGTCACCAACACATACGTGTACGTCCTTTGAAACTTGTAGGCCAGTTTAAAATTAATTAAATATTGCCACGACAATCACGTTGATAGCTCTAGCCATGGCTGTGGCTACGTAAGTGATGATTCAGCTAACGCTGGTGCTTCGTCCATCACTGGTCGATCAGTAGTCAGATCATCGCATGTCCCGACTGCTAACACAAGGGGAAACTACGCAGGTTCGCCTAGCCTGATCATACGATGTTGAGTATTTCCTGTAGGCATGCATAGGCGACGGTTCATATAACCACTACGTATTAGGAGTGGACATGCAGCCATGCGTGGTCGATATCCACACCGCATGTTACCACGTGACTCGTCTATCTACAATACTTATAACTGGTATAAAGTTTCCATCTTTTGGTATAGCTTCCGTATTTGCAACTGACATCGGCAGGAGATGGCCGGCAAGGCACGTCGAGCATTGAAGTGAGGCACGTGTCAATTGCAACCAGTCCCAACGGTAGCTGCACCACACGGACGCTTCACACGGTCTTTTTAAACTTGGTGCTTGCTTCTCGCTGCCGCCCAGCCATCTTCTCACCGCTCCTTCTCCATTTCTCTCAGTCTCGTCCCAGCTCCGCCATGTGTACATCCACTAGTAGAAAAAGGGTCAAACGTAAAGCACATTAGTGCCGGTTTGAATTAGAGCCGGCACTAATGTGTACATTAGTGCCGGTTCGTGGCGGCGATCAATAGTATCGGTTCGTGGCGAACCTTTAGTACCGGTTCATGCCACGAACCGGTACTAAAGAGGCTGTGTCAGCCTGCGGTTAGGCTATGGCCCCACCATCACCATTTAGTGCCGGTTCGTCCCACGAACCGGTACTAATGAGGTTATGGCAAGCTGTTTTTAGTCCCACCTCGCCAAGAGAGAGGCAGTATGAGCGGTTTATAAGCCATGAGTGCACAGACAATGACGAATAGTTGCAATGCTCATCTACATATTGATTAGCTTCAAGCCTTACGGAATAGCATAGATTGCACTGAGCTATGTGCAGTGCAGTCTACACTATTCCGAATGGCTTGAAGCAAATTAACCGTCATTGCACCTTTTTTTATTTTTAATAACTTATTTAAACTCCGGACTTCTTTTGTGTTCAGTATGCAGCATTTAAAGCGACGTCATCAATTTGCAACATGTTCTGACATCATTTGCTATTTTTTGGTCATTTATCTAATTGTTTAGAGAGCTAAATGACCGTGAAATTGAAAATCACTACAAAATGAATTCTGAAAATGTTGAAACTTGGCATGGTATCATCATATCACCCGCATAGCATGCGCGAAAGAGTAGAGAGGGTCACGGCAAAAACTGGACGCACTTCGTGTACAAACTGGACAAACTTTTTCGGAGTATCAGGGTTTTGGACGAGAACTCATCTGTTACATGGCCACTTTAATGTTTTTTAAACTTATTTGAACTCCGGACTTCTTTTGTGTTCAGTATGCAGCATTGAAAGCGACGTCATCAATTTCCAACATGTTCTAACATCATTTGTTGTTTTTCGGTCATTTACCTAATTGTTTAGAGAGCTAAATGACCGTGAAATTGAAAATCACTACAAAATGAATCCTGAAAATGTTGAAACTTGGCATGGTATCATCATATCACCCGCATAGCATGCGCGAGAGAGTAGAGAGGGTCACGGCAAAAACTGGACGCACTTCGTGTACAAACTGGACAAACTCTTTCGGAGTATCAGGGTTTCGGACGAGAACTCATCTGTTACATGGCCACTTCAATGTTTTTTAAACTTATTTGAACTCCGGACTTCTTTTGTGTTTAGTATGCAGCATTTAAAGCGACGTCATCAATTTCCAATATGTTCTGACATCATTTGTTGTTTTTTGGTCATTTTTAGAGAGATAAATGACCGTGAAATTGAAAAAACTATATAAAAAAAATTTGTTGGCGCGCTGCCCAGTGGGCCTGCCAGACCTAGGGTGTGCAAATGCAGGCCCAGAAGGGCCAGCAGGCTCACAGGGCAGCGCACCCTAATTAATTAGGCCCAGAAGCCTGCTATATAGAGGAGTTCGAAGAGGTAGCCGCGGCTGGGTTTATAAACCAGTGCGACTGCCCTTCGCCGGGCGAGGTGGGACTAAACTTTGGGGTGGCAGCGCAAGGCCTTTAGTACCGGTTGGTAGCTCCAACCAGTACTAAAGGCTCACCCTATATATACAGTACTTATGAAATTTCAGTTACATCTCCCCACTTCTTTCGTCAACCTCTCGCGCGCCGCTCCCGTTGTCGCCGCCCGCCGCCCCGAACGCCGCGCGCCGCCGTCCGTCATCGTCCCGCGCCGCCGTCCGTACGTATCTCGCTCTCTCCTCGCGCGTACCCGGCCCGCCGCATGCCGTCCGCCCCGAACGCCGCGCGCCGCCGTCCGTCCCCGCCGGCGCCCCGAACGCCGGCGCCCCACCCCGTACGCCGGCGCCCTCGCCCCGTACGTCGGCGCCCCCGCTCGTACGTACGGGGCGGCGGCGTACGGGGCCGCACACACACACACATATACCACACACGCATACACACACATACACACATATACGTATACACACACATACACACACACACACATTTTTTTTACTTATTTTCTGTTTTTTAGAAAAGTTAATTAGATGATCGAATGTTAGATTAATGTCGAATGTTAGATGAATTAACTAGCTAGATAGAAAAATTGTCGAACTAGAGATTAGAACTAGTTGAATAATTAATATAACTAGTTTATTTTTAGTAAGAAAATTTAGGTATATGAGATTTGAACTAGTTCAATAATTAATATAACTAGTTTATTTTTAGTAAGAAAATTTAGGTATATGAGATTTGAACTAGTTGAATAATTAATACAACTAGTTTATTTTTAGTAAGAAAATTTAGGTATCTGAGATTTGATGATCTAATTAAAATATTATTTGTTAATGAGTTTTTCTGTTTATTTAATTTTTTATATATTTTGAGTTTATATAAATGTTAGATTAATGTCGAATGTTAGATGAATTAGATAGAAAAGTTAAATATATAGTAATGTCAATTGAATATATAGTTAGATATATTAATGTCAAATGTTAGATGAATATATATTTGGCTAGATATAGGTGTTTAATGTTTCACCTATATGAACATAGGAAATGTCATCTGACGACGAAAAAGATTTCATTATGTGCGAACACTTTGAAGATCAGCGCGGCCTGTGCGACCAAAATTTTCTTGTTGATGGTAGGCGCTTCAGCATCAAGCTGGATGAGACATTCGAAGTTGATACAGTAAGTCACTTTGTCAATTACTATTTGAATGCAAAACTTATGCTTCATTTGCTTCAACTTATAATTTTAAATTTTCACTATTCTACTAGCGTATCCCCTGCCATGCAAGATTTTTTGTCTTGGATAAGATAGGTTTTAGTGCTATAGATGATATGGAGGTAAAGAGAGTTTACTTGAAGACGGAGCATGGGTATAATTTCAACGTCAAATTATATAATGGAGACACGTACACCCATTTTGAATGCAAAACTTGGCAAGCACTATGCAAGGCTTATGCATTTGAGCCCGATATGGTTATCACCTTTGATATTCGTCCGGAAGATGATATTGAAGGTAATATAGACATCTAGGTCGATGTGCAAACGCCTCCAGTTCTACCATTTTGTGAGTTTTTCTCAACCATGCATGCATATGTTTATGTCTTTGATACAGTTTATTCAAAAATAGTTGACAACTAATTTGTATTGTCAGCTTATTTCGGTTCAAGCAAACATGTCCGGCGCTTGGTAGATAGGACCTACTACTGCCCCGGGGCTCAACTAAACTGCGAGGAGATAAGTCATTATGTTTCATGGCTTGAGGATCTTAATACTGCCAAGACAATTTTTTTTCCTAAACTTAGAAATGTTAGTACTCAAAACGTGCGACCAATGGTGATTGTATTGAACTACGGTCACATCTATAATCGAAAGATGGTAAGATTTTAAATATTTGTCCTTAATTAGTGCATCTTTTGCATACATTATTTTTGAAGCTAAACTTTCATTGCTTAGTATATTAATTACTATACGATGTTCTTCAACAGGGACTTCCGATGACAGTTGTGCCTCAGTGGATCGAGACAAAAGGTCGCATGTCAATGGTTAGCTTACGACCAAGATTTCCTACAGTGCATTCAGGATTTCTGAAAGCGAAGAATGCTTAATAGTGAAAGATTGGAGCAAAATTGTTAACGATCGCAGAGAAGTACTAGGGGGCAGAAAGGAGAAGCGCAACCCAAGATTAGGAGACAGATTCATCTGCATGCTCCAGTATGATGAATCAGAAGAGCTATACATGTTCTATGCTATTCTACCTGAGAGGGAGCAGCAAGATCAGTAGCTACTAGTTCATGCTCTTAATTAGTACTTGTCTCATGTACCCGTGTCCTGAACTTCGATGTTGGTGATGATTATGTTGAACTTGATGATATCTGTGCTTCTGTTACAAAGTGAATGTTTCCTCTTTAAGCTAGCCAGCGTTGATGATGATTAGATAGCTAGCGGTAATGACTATGATGATTAAATAGTGGTAATTAGACGACTATGATGATTTTTAGCTAGCTAGAGTTTATTTATTTATTAATATGCGATGATGATGATGATGATGATGACGACTACAACTCATTGTAACGTAAAACAATCCTAAATTAAATTGATAACACAAATTTAATTGAAAAATACAAAATAAAACAAAAACCCACAACCATTTAGTACCGGTTGGTGTTACCAACCGGTACTAAAGGGCTCCCGGCCCCCGGAGCTGGCTCATGCCACGTGGTTCCCCTTTAGCACCAGTTCGTGCTGAACCGGTACTAAAGGGGGGGGGGGCTTTAGTACCGAAACTTTAGTGCCGGTTCCTAAACCGGCACTAAAGGGCCTTACGAACCGGTGCTATTGCCCGGTTCTGCACTAGTGATCCAAGTCCCAGTGTAGCTCCACACTTCCTGCATCACACCACACCGCCAACCAAGTGCCGCCACTCCCTCTCATCCGTTGCCCGGAACGCAACGTGGGCTACGTGATTTAATTTGTATCAGGAACGGAAGAAAACCCAGGATGGCATTTCTACAAGTGCGAATAGCATGGAGTAAGTTTTTCAAGATCCTTCCCATCCATCTTCTCCACGCCTTTCTAAACATTTGTTGTGCGGGGGTGCAGTTTCTGGAAGTGGGAGACCAAGTACACGTAGTACTTCGATGTGCTGTGGGGACATCTCACTTCACATGCATCGGGTTTTTTCTTTGCGAGGATAACTTTCATCTACTCATCAATAAGGTAGCACAAACAACACCAGAAGTAAGCCGAAGGAGCGCCGCCATCTTCGTCCCTCCCTCGTCAGAGCTGGACAAACTTTGTTATAGTAGACAGTTGGAAAGTCGTCGTGCTAAGGCACCATAGGACCAGCAAATCAGAACAACAACTGCAGCCGATGAAGAAAAGCGTAGATTGAAAAGATCCAACCTGTAGACACAAGAACACAGATGTACGAAGAATGGATCCATCGAAGACAAACGTCGACCGACTCCCGAGAGATCCGTCGGAGAAAAACTTCCACACAATCTTTGATGATGCAAGAACACCAGTGGAACGGGGACTAGGAGGAGAGAAACTTATTCCATCTTCACGAAAAAATGAAGCCATCCCGAGGCAAAGGCCGGGATCCACATGAGATGAGTTAGACCGACAGCGGCACCAACGGGAGGCACGAGAAACGCTAGCCAAAGGGTCTTCTTTCTTCCACGCGAAGAAAGAAAATGGTTGCATGTATAATTGTATATGAATCAGAATCAAGCACGGCTGAAGAACATTTTCATCCTGGTGTCAGCAACCTGCTGGTCATGCGAAAACTCGGAATCTACCCCCCTCCCCCCGCCGTCGCACTGCGTGTATCTACCACTCTATGCTGCATACGCAGCAGGCTCGCCTATCAATAATGCATCTCCAAAGGTTGTGTGCATCGAGTTTTACATAATTATTAGGCGAACCCCAATCACGAGATATGTAAATACACCATCAAGCAGGGAGGCCATTAATACCCCGCAATAAAAAAATGCCACGTGCTACGCCTGCACCACACCCGCACGCACAGCGACTGGAGTTACGGACGAGACTTGCCTGCTCCCCCGTCGTGTGCCCATTCGTGCTCTCGTCTATGTGGCTTGATTTGATTGGAGCAAAATAAGGCCCAGCCCCACCCCCTTAAAATCAGGGGGGAGATGATTAGATTAGAAAGAAAAAAGGAAAAAAGACAGCCGTAGGATTAAGTGGGAGCACGGATGGGAGCACGGGGAGGGAGCAGGCAAGCCGGATCCCTGGAGTTACACCCAACTGCCTTCCTTATCATCAATGATCACGTATCGTGACATATTTCCTAATCCCCTAAATCGAGGAGTATCGATATTGTTGTGATCTCCCAGTTATGGTTAGGATTGTAAATCTGTTTATATATTGACATGTAATGGAAAAGCCCAAATGTGGAAAATATTCTCTAAATTTTTCACGGTATCAGCCTAAGAATCCTCTCGCTTCCGCTCCTCCAACCCTAGCGCCGCCGGCTCCTGCTCCCGCGCCGCCGGCCACCACCTCCCTCCCATGGCGCCCTCCGAGCTGGCTGCTCCTCACCCCAACGCCGCCCTTTGGGCGTAGGCCACCGCCATCCCCAACGTCCGCTCTCTCGTCCCCAGCGTCCTCGAGTTCAAGAGCGCCGTCTTCCCCAAGTGGAGGACCTTCTTCAACATCGCCGTCACCACCTACGCCCTCGAGGATCACCTCACCTCCGAGACGCCCTCCACCGACCCAACATGGCTCCGCCTCGACGTCCTCGTGCTCCGCTGGCTCTATGGCTCCATGGCCATGGACATCGTCGACCTCGTCATGCCTACCGACCCCGCCACCGCCACGGCATACAAGGTCTGGACCGCCGTCGTCGCGCTCTTCAACGACAACCAAAAGAGCCGCGAGATTTATCTCGCCGAGGAGTTCCACAACATCAAGCAGGAGGATCGGTCCATCACCGAGTACCTTCACCCGTAGAAGACGGCGGCTAACGCCCTCGCCGAGGTCGGTGCGCCCGTCTCCGATCCCGAGCTCGTCACCAACGTCATCAAGGGCCTCCATGAGCGCTTCGACAACGTCGCCGACATCGCCCCCTCCTCACGCCGTTCCCTACCTTTCTGAACTTTCGTAACATACTGCTGCTCCACGAGATGAAGGCCTCTCGGCGCTCCAACAACACCCCGGCCTCTGCTTTTTACGCCGCCAAAGGACCCGTCCCCGCTCCTCCCAGCGGCGGCGGCTCGTCCTCCGAAGGCGGCGGTGGTGCTCCTTCCGGTTCGGCCGACGGCCAGCCATGGCGGGCTCCTGCTCCTGTCCACAATCCTCATTCCACCGGCTATGGCAAGGGGAAGGGCAAGAACAAGGGGTACAAGTCCGGCGGTGGCGCTCCTCCGATGCCAACTCCGTTCAATCCTTGGACAGGAGCCATCCAGATGTGGCCCATGCAGTCCTGCCCCACCAACACTGGCGGCAACACCGGCGGCATCCTCGGACGGGCTTCGGGCCCCCGCGCTCACGCCTACATGGCCGCTCCACCGGCTGCTCCCGGCGCCTACTACGGCGGTTACGGCTCCGTCCCATACGGCGCCGCGCTGCTGAAGGAAATATGCCCTAGAGGCAATAATAAAGTTATTATTTATTTCCTTATTTCATGATAAATGTTTATTCTTAATGCTAGAATTGTATTAACCGGAAACATAATACATGTGTGAATACATAGACAAACAGAATGTCACTAGTATGCCTCTACTTGACTAGCTCGTTAATCAAAGATGGTTATGTTTCCTAACCATGGACAAAGAGTTGTTATTTGATTAACGGAATCACATCATTAGATGAATGATCTTATTGACATGACCCATTCCGTTAGCTTAGCACTTGATCGTTTAGTATGTTGCTATTGCTTTCTTCATGACTTATACATGTTCCTCTGACTATGAGATTATGCAACTCCCGTTTACTGGAGGAACACTTTGTGTGCTACCAAACGTCACAACGTAACTGGGTGATTATAAAGGAGCTCTACAGGTATCTCCGAAGGTACATATTGGGTTGGCGTATTTCGAGATTAGGATTGGTCACTCCGATTGTTGGAGAGGTATCTCTGGGCCCTCTCGGTAATGCACATCACTTAAGCCTTGCAAGCATTGCAACTAATGAGTTAGTTGTGAGATGATGTATTACAGAACGAGTAAAGAGACTTGCCGGTAACGAGATTGAACTAGGTATTGAGATACCGACGATCGAATCTTGGGCAAGTAAGATACCGATGACAAACGGAACAACGTATGTTGTTATGCGGTCTGACCGATAAAGATCTTTGTAGAATATGTAGGAGCCAATATGGGCATCCAGGTCCCGCTATTGGTTATTGACCGGAAACGTGTCTCGGTCATGTCTACATTGTTCTCGAACCGTAGGGTCCGCACGCTTAAGGTTTCGATGACAGTTATATAATGAGTTTATGAGTTTTGATGTACCAAAGGAGTTCGGAGTCCCGGATGAGATCGGGGACATGACGAGGAGTCTCGAAATGGTCGAGACGTAAAAATCGATATATTGGACGACTATATTCGGACATTGGAAAGGTTCCGAGTGGTTCGGGTATTTTTCGGAGTACCGGGGAGTTACGGGAATACGGGGAGAAGTATTGGACCTTATTGGGCCATACGGGAAAGAGAGAGGGGCTGCGTAGGGCAGGCCGCGCGACCCCCCAAGGCCTAGTCCGAATTGGACTAGGGGGAGGGGCTGCGCCCCCTCCTTCCTTCCCTTCTTCCTTCCCCTTCCTTGTCTCCTACTCCTACTACATGGAAGGACTCCTAGTTGGACTAGGAAAAGGGGAATCCTACTCCCGGTGGGAGTAGGACTCCCCTAGGGCGCGCCATAGAGAGGGCCGGCCCTCCCCTCCTCCACTCCTTTATATACGGGGGCAGGGGGCACCCCATGGACACACAAGTTGATCTTCGTGATCATTCCTTAGCCGTGGGCGATGCCCCCCTCCATGATATTACACCTCGGTCATATTGTAGCGGTTCTTAGGCGAAGCCCTGCGACGGTTGAACATCAAGATCGTCACCACGCCGTCGTGATGACGGAACTCCTCCCCGAAGCTTTGCTGGATCGGAGCCCGGGGAGCGTCATCGAGCTGAACGTGTGCCAAGAACTCGGAGGTGCCGGAGTAACGGTGCTTGGATCGGTTGGACCGGGAAGACGTACAACTACTTCCTCTACATTGCGTCAACGCTTCCGCTTCGGTCTACGAGGGTACGTAGACAACACTCTCCCCTCTCGTTGCTATGCATCACCATGATCTTCCGTGTGCGTAGGATTTTTTTTTGAAATTATTACGTTCCTCAACAGCTGCCCTACGCTGCACCACCACCACCGGCACCATCATGGGACACCGCTGCTCTCACCCAACACTTCACCAACATGACGTTGCAGCAGCCCGCTCCCGAGTGGGTCATGGACAGTGGCGCGACCGCCCACCTTTCCTCCGATGCCGGTATCTTATCCTTCCTTTCTCCTCATACTATATATCGTCACGTGGTGGTCGGCGACGGTTCCACCGTTCCCGTCACCACATCCGGTCATTCTTCCCTTCCCTCCCTTTTTCCTAGCAGACCTTTTCACTTACGCCATGTCCTAGTAACACCTAGCATTATCAAAAATCTTATTTCTGTTCGGCAATTCACTACTGATAATCATTACATCGTCGCTTTTGACGCCTTTGGTTTCTTTGTGAAGGACCTTCATTCGCGGCGCGAGATCCTTCGGTGCAATAGTACGGGGGAGCTCTACACGTTCACATGCCCTCCGCCTCCTCGCGCCCTCGCCACGCTCACCGCCCCTCACGACATGTGGCACCGTCGTCCCGGTCATCCCGGCCATGATGCTTACCGTCGCCTCTCGCAGCATATTTCCCTCCCTTGTATTAGACAAATAAATCACTCCACTTTATGTCATGCTTGCCAACTAGGACGTCATGTCCGTTTGCCTTTTTCTGCTTCTACTACTTGTACCACTCGTCCATTCGAGTTAGTGCATTGTGATCTTTGGATTTCACCAATCTTGAGTGTTTCTGGCAATAAATATTTTTTAGTCATTCTTGATGATTTCACACATTTTCTATGGATCGTTCCACTTCGCTAAAAATCTGATGCTTATGCTTCGCTCTCCGCTTTTCGCGCATTCGCTCATACTCAGTTTGGCTTATCTCTCGTGTCCATACAATGTGACAATGGTCGTGAGTTCGACAACAACAAACTCCACTCTCTTGCTGCCACGCACGGTATTCATATTCGTTTTTCTTGCCCATACACATCCCAACAAAACGGTAAAGCTGAACGCATTATTCGCATCGTCAATGACATTGTGTGTTCTCTCTTATTTCAAGCTAGCTTACCTCCTCATTTTTGGGCCGAATCACTTCACGCCGCCACTCACGTTCTTAACCGTCTTCCCACCAAAACCATTGCGCCTCCCTCTCCATACTTTGCCCTTCACGGCAACCATCCCGATTACTCATCACTACGCGTCTTCGGCTGCCTATGCTATCCCAATACCGCCCCCACCATGCCACATAAACTGTCGCCGCGTTCGAGTGCTTGCGTTTTTTGGGCTATTCCTCTCATCATAAGGGATATCGGTGCATGGACCTCACTACCCACCGCATCATCATCTCCCGTCACGTCGTTTTCGATGAGATGACCTTTCCATTTGCCTCCCTACAGCCCACCACCGCAGCCACATACGACTTCCTCGCCGACGATGACACACTACCCATAGTTGTCCCGCCTCTTCCGATCACCACTCCTACCCCTACCCCGCCACCCACCCCACCACCCACCCCTCCATCACCACCCGCACCACCCTCACCACCCGCCCCTCCCTCACCGGGCGCCCCTCCCTCACCGGGCGCCCCACCCACTCATCGCACACGCAGCACCTCCGGCATCCACAAGGGCCCTCGCGAGCGGCTTAACCTGCATGTTTCATCTGTCAGCAGGTACTCGCCGGTCCCCACCTTCGCCCATGCAGCTCTCAAGGATCCCAACTGGCTCGATGCTATGACTGCGGAGTACCGCGCTCTCCTCAGCAACAACACTTGGGATCTTGTGCCCCCTCCTCGGGATGCTAACATCGTCTCCGGCAAGTGGGTTTTTCGCCAGAAGCTCAAACCCGATGGCTCCCTCGATCGCTACAAAGCTCGCTGGGTGCTTCGGGGTTTCTCTCAGGAGCCCGGTGTCGACTTCGACGAGACATTCAGCCCGGTTGTCAAACCGGCCACCGTGCGTGTCATCCTCTCCATCGCGCTCTCTCTTAATTGGGAGACTCGTCAGCTCGACGTCAAGAACGCCTTTCTACATGGCACTCTTGCTGAAGTCGTCTACTATTGTCAACCCACCGGCTTCATCGACTCCACTCGCCCCGAGCACGTATGTCGGCTGAACCGTTCTCTATACGGTCTCAAGCAGGCTCCCCGTGCGTGGTACCAGCGCTTCGCGACTTTCATCACTTCGACCGGCTTCGTGTGCTCCCGCTCGGACACCTCGTTGTTCGTTCTTCGGTCTGCGGAAGGCACGGCCTTCCTCCTGCTCTACGTGGATGACATCGTCATCACCGCCTCCTCGACCCGCTTGTTGGACAGGATCACGGCCTCTCTCCGAGCAGAGTTTGCCATGACGGACATGGGCAGCCTTCACTACTTCCTCGGCATCGCGGTCACCCGCGACTCCTCTGGCATGCATCTTTCGCAAGCTAAGTATGCCGCGGAGATTCTGGACAGGGTCGGCATGACTGCCTGCAAGTCGGCCTCGACACCGGTTGACACCTCGCCGAAGCTCGCCGCTACTGCCGGCTCTTCCGTGGCCGATCCCACGGAGTACCGGAGTCTTGCTGGAGCTCTCCAGTACCTCACCTTTACGCGTCCTGACATCGCGTACGCCATTCAGCAGGTTTGTCTTCATATGCACGACCCGCGTGAGCAGCACCTCGTGGCCATCAAGCGCATCTTGCGCTACGTCAAGGGCACGCTCTCTCATGGCCTTCAGCTCTACTCGACTTCACCGGACTCCATGATTGCCTACACCGACGCCGACTGGGCCGGCTGCCGTGACACTCGGCGCTCCACGTCAGGCTTCTGTGTCTACTCGGAGATAATCTGGTCTCTTGGTCCTCCAAGCGACAACACACGGTCTCGCGCTCGAGCGCTGAAGCCAAGTACCGTGCCGTGGCTAACGCCGTGGCTGAGGCGAGTTGGCTTCGGCAACTTCTCCAGGAGCTTCATCGACCATCTCCTCCTGCGATGATCGTCTTCTGCGACAACGTCAGCACCGTCTACATGTCCACGAACCCCGTCCAGCATCAGTGTACGAAACACATCGAGATCGATCTCCACTTCATTCGCGATCGTGTTGCCATGGGTCAGGTCCGTGTGCTGCATGTTCCCTCGTCACGCCAATTCGCCGACATCTTGACGAAGGGCCTCCCGTCGCCGTTGTTTCTGGATTTTCGGTCCAGTCTCAACGTCCACTCTCCTCCCATTGTGACTGCGGGGGAGTGTTAGACTAATATGTCATGTATCGTGACATATCTCCTAATCCCCTAAATCGAGGAGTATCGATATTGTTGTGATCTTCCATTTATGGTTAGGATTGTAAATCTGTCTATATATTGACATGTAATGGAAAAGCCCAAGTGTGGCAAATATTCTCTAAATCTTTCAACAACAATCACACTGATAGCTCTAGCCATGCATGGGTACGTAAGAGCAAGTATAATAGAGAAAAGTAGATGACGGCTAGGGTTACACAATGGCAAATGGTAAAGCAACGCTTATAAATGGGTCTTAATCCCCCTAAACTAGCAAAGTGACTAAACTTCCCATCACCTATCATACACCTATATGAGCCTCAAGGTTAACTAGGAGGGTGCTTGGATCCAAGAGACTTATTTTAGTCTGACTAAAAATAGTTTCTTTAAGAGGCTAAAGTTCCAAGCACCCCTGACTATAAAGAGGGGCTAAAACTAGTCTTGAGACTAAATTTTTTTAGTCAGGGGTACCTCTATTAAAATATGGATTAGTCCTCTCTCTCTTCTTATTTAACTCATCTCCTTTAATACATGCGAGTTTTGAATTGAAGGGTTTGAAGGATAATAAATGCTCATTAACTTGATTTTAGTCTTTTTAATATTTGGATCCAAACATGGATGAGGTTAGCAAGTTTTAGTCCCACTACTTTTAATCATGAAACTAAAACGTATCCAAGCATCCTCTAAGATGGTGTTTAATACACACGCGCTAATGACGTCCGCTGTCGCGGTTCTCTCCTGATCCGGGGCGATCTCGTTTGTATTCCTCCGATCCGCCTTTTCTTTATTGAAACTTCAGCAGATCGGCCACGCCTTAATTGGCATGTCGATGCAACGAAATAATCTTGACAACTTGTTTACACAACTCAGAGAATTTGAGTAAAGAGCTGACTCGCCAGCTGTGCTGTGCTGTGCTCTGCTGACCACACCAAGATTTCCATGGTAATTGCTGAGTGTGCATCGCAAATAATTCATCGTGTGGTCAGCCATGTGGCTCACGGCCTATCCCTGTTAGCCAAGAAATGATGTACTCCTGTCGACAAAATCATTTGAAATAGTAAGGTGGGTATCTCCGTCAAGCTAGACAAGTCTGAGCCTGCACCGGTACAAAATCAAGTCTGCTAGATGCAGCTTGTTCACATCTTCAGACTGTCGGACATGGATATGTCTGAGCTTCTTTCTGCAAAATTGGGTAATTAACTCCCAACTTTTTGACTGCGCCAAGCCAAAATTTTGCATGTACCTGGTTCTGTGATTTGGTTTTGGAAATAGATAATCTGGTCTTTTAATTTTCGAAAAACATACGTCTGATGAAGCTTCCATATGTATGATTTGGCTTCGACGCAAAAACAAGTTCAGAGATGCGTGAGAAAACTGATGAGATGCACTGGGCGCTGAGCTACCAAAGGATCACCGGTTAAGTGGTGATGGATATAGGACACCATCATCCATCCATGTGACATGTTGCTCCTGGTCCCAACATCCCATCCCCACAGGAGACACGACACAGTTCATACATATGGAAGCTTCATCAGACGTATATTATTATTTTACGGGAAAGTTCCGATCTATTTTTTTAATCATGGTCGTACAACAAACCCCAAAAATAATAAAATTACATCTAGACTAAATACATAGACCATCTGACGACAACTACAACCACTGACACGAGAGCAAGGCGCCATTGTCATCGATCATTCCTTGTTGGAACCAGACAAAACTTGTTGTGGTAGACAGATCGTGCTAGGGCCCCAGAGGACCAACTCACCAGAACAGTAATTAACCGCAGGCGATAAAGAAAAACATAAATCGAAAGGATTCGACCTGAAGACACACAACCATAGATGAACAAAAATCGGATTTGAGAAGATTCACCAAAGACGAACTCCGACCAAAATCATCTGAGATTCTCTAGAGAAAAACATTCACATGCCCTTCGAGGATGCTATACACACCATCAGGATGGGGGCTAGGCGGGGAGAACCTTATTTCATCTTTACGGAGCCGCCGTTGAAACGACTTCCTAAATAGGACACAACCACTCAAACAAACTTCAAAAAACGCAACACTTCCTTCGGCAAAAGCGGAGACCCACCACGCCCCATGACCTTAGCTAAGAGCATCTACAATCGGGCACCATATATCCAACCCAAACGCCCGGACCCGCAGTCTGGTCACTATCCATCAGAAAAATGCGCATCCAACACAGCTCCCCAAAACCAGCCCAAATGCTTGGACTGACCGGCACTCCACATATTCGGCACATATATGGGACGGATAAGGTGAGGTCCGGACACGCCCGCCAGGTAAGGTTGGCTCGCTATGGTCCACGTAAGGATGCATGGCTCGCCGGTAGAAGGGATGAGGGAGCGCCTAGTCAGCACCCTTAGCACCAGTTTCCCCAACATGTGCTCATTTGCCGCCTCGCCTAGGCGGCTCTACAAAATGCCAAATTTTCTGCATCGATCGCTACGCCGACCACATTTGCTCGCTCAGTTGACTAGGTTATGTGCAGTTGTCGAGATGACATGGACCGTTTGACTAGTTGATAGGTCAACCATTGACTTTTCAAAAAATAACAAAAAGGTAAAAAAATCACAAAAAATAGAAAAAAGATGGTGAATTTAAAAAACATGGATTTTCAAAAGAAGTTCACAAACTTAAAAAACGATCACGAATTTTTTTAAAAAAATCACACTAGAAAAAAGTTTAGCCATTTAAAAAAAGTTCACAATATTAAGAAAATCATCGATTTTGAATAAAACTTCACAATTTGAAATAGTTCATTAATTTCTAAAAGAAGTTCATCGATTTTGGAAAAAATTGAAAATTTGAAAAAATTATTGATTTCATAAATGTTCATTGAATTTGACAAAAAAATCATTTTAAAAAATCATCAGTTTTGATATAAGTTCACCAATTTTGATAAAAGTTCATTGATTTGAAAAAAAGTTCACTGAAAAAAGAAAAATATATATATAAAGACAGAAAAAGCCTAAGATAATCGGTCCAGAAGGCAGAAACAACCAAAAGAGAAAAAGAAAAAAATGATTCCCAAAACAGCGATCTTGCTCCCTCGTATATATATACCTTTAATTGGCCAGCCCATGAAGCATCGATGCATCAGGGGGTGTGCCGATGCCTTTAACCGACGCAACTTGCACCGAATAGGGTTCACCAAGGGACGAAGAGCTCAGGAGGAACTGCTCGGCGGCCACACCTCTGTTGCTCTGCGTGCTGGTTCGCCGGTGCTTCAATGGCGGCCAACCCCTCCACTGCCTCTGAATTCTATCTGCCTTTCTCTTTTCCAGCAAAAAAAAAGAATTTGATCTGCCATTTTTTAATTTCCGCAACTAGATTCTCCGCATAAATTGATGGATGGACGCAGGCGGAGGTATTGTAAGCTCCGATGGCTTTGATTAATTCCTTTGTTCATGTACGGTTTCGGTGTCAAATTTCATCTACTTCTCACTTCAGATGTGAAAGTTTGCACCCATCATCCGAATGCCTCAAGGAATTTTTATGAGATTCTTGCCTTGGGCATATGAACTGCAGCTTAGTCTTTGGGGAATGAAAACCAAACATTTTCTTAACTATGATGGACATTAACACGACTTTCAGTATGAAACCAACCAATTTCTGACCTACTCATCAATTTATTCTTCTACTGTATATAGTTATTTATCATTGTTTTCGTTCCTTCGTTACTTGGCTGGTTGGTGCTCTCGATCTTGGCTGCATTTGTTTAATTCAGACTCTATATTTTGTACGATATACGATTCCTTTTCATGTTCTGTAGCCATTCTTATTAATGAAGCGACCCTAATTGTGCTGCAAGACAAATAATGTTGTTACCCTGACGGCATAGATGAAAAAATCCATCTCGTCAAATTGGACAAAACTGATAAGGTAAAACAGAGGAGGAAGTGCAATACATCATGATTTATATTGTGCCTTGTGAAGGAGAGTTTATTGTTCTTCTCGCTGTTAATGAAGTTTAGTTCAGTGTGTGTATTTATCATTCTTCATATGTACCACAGGGTTAGGGGTTCTCAACTTCCTCGATACTGGCCAGGTTCTTGGATCACCTTCATTATCATCTTAATAGGCCTTAGCAAACGGTCCCTTCCACCCTGAGAAAAATTGGGGAGCTTGCTGATTCAGTCCACCAGAGTTATCAAACTCTATTCTCTTTTCTTTCATGCAGCTAGCTACCTGCTATACTATCACATCACATCATATGGGGATTGCTAGCGTGAATAACGTTCGATTTCCTTTCCTGCCACCTAAGTAGTTTATAGATGCATTTGTCCTGAATCCTAATCCGTTGTATTTTTTCTGTTTGAATTAGTAGAGCATAACTTGCGCCTGCACCCCCTAGGCAGGCCAAATGAGGAACAAGCTGCCGTGGAGTTCTTCATGGGGAACCAATTTCCAGCTTTAAAGCTATAAGACTATGAGGTACAACTTCATTGAGCAATCAACCATTATATTGGCTTGAAATGTTTATTCTTGTGCCATATCAAACGTAATTCCAAAGTATAAATATAATAGGATACAAAAGCTAGAGTGCATAAGATGAATAATTTCTACTCATAGCCACCCATTTCACCTTGGGCCAGATAATACAGATGCTTGTGGTGGAACCGAACATGTTGATGCATAATGTTGAACAGGCATGACTGAATTTGCATCGATAGTTTCTACACTCATAGAACCTTCCAATACCTTGATCACTACTGACATTGAAGGCCTTTGAATGCTGTCATTTTGCAGGCACCATATTGCAAGCTTCATCATTTGAATCACTTCTTTCTGATGTGAAACCATATCATCACTATGCTTGTCAATGAGATCAACCAATTGGTCGTTTTGAGCTTTTTCCCGCCGTACATTTATAAGCTGAACTTCCTCCTCGGGCCGAGAATGGTCAATATTTTTTCTTCCACTTACTATTTCCATGACAACAACTCCAAAGCTGTAGACATCAACTTTTTCAGTGATCTGTGATGTCAACCATTCAGGGGCAAGATATCCAGGTGTTCCTCTCATCACAGTAACTACCTTGCTTTGGTCCCTATTTATTAACTTACATAGGCCAAAATCAGCCACTTTGGCATTGAAATTGTCATCCAAAAGAATAATTTTGTGGCTTGATGTCCAAATGAACAATCTTTCGCTTGCATTCCTCATGAAGATAGCACAGACCCTTGGCAATATCCAGAATTATCCTACACCGGGTGCACCAATCAAGAGATGGATTGTTATGGCGGTAATAGATCCACCTATCAAGTGACCCTCTTGACATATATTCATATACTAGAAGCCTCTCTAACTTCTCTGCACAAAACCCAACCAGGCTAACAAGATTGATGTGTTCAATGCTGCCGATAGTCTCGACCTCTGCTAGGAATTCTTTCTTTCCTTGTCTAGCGCCTTCCAAACGTTTCACTGCAACTCTTTGTTCATCTAATTTCCCTTCAAAAACTGACCCAAACCCACCTTCTCCGAGCTTCTTATTGAACCCTTCTGTGCATGCCCTCAATGTCTCTAGAGAAAATCTCGTCAGCTTTCCAGGCAATCGATTGAAATCAAATTCCTCATCTTTGTCTTCATACTTGTTCCTCCTTTGTAGATAAAAAATGACAACAATGACAAGTAATGCAAGAGCAGTAATAGCTCCAAGTGTAGCACCTACCATCACCTTTTTTCTGTTTGAAATATATCTTATTTTGTTTGAAGAAGATGCAGAAATGGAGGGGTTAAGTTGCACCTTGAGGTAAGTAGAGGAACTTAAGTTTCCTACAGGTTGTATTGCTTGCAAGGAGAAGACCTTTGTCATCCAGGTACATCTACCAGGACCCAACCGGTCATAGCTGTACATAACGGCCCTGCATGAGCAGTTCTTCAAGCAAGCTTGCTTGCAGTCCTCTTCGCTCAAATTTACAATGTCATGGCTTTTATCAAAGTAAGAAATATCAGTGAGTGTCAAGAGCGAATGGTGTTGAATTTCTTGACAAGAGATTGGAGTTATTGGCGTGCAACCAAGATTTGGCTTCCGCTCATCCACCGGCTTGAAGTAGCTTGAACAAGAATAGTTCTGAAGTGGACAAGCACATTGTCCCTGGGTGCATATACCGTACTCTCCGCAGACTGTTGGGTAAGCACAGTCATCTATTTGCAGTATATCATACTCCACAGTCCATTTTTCCATAGACCATTCATACTCATACAACCTCATGTGTCCATCTGAATCTAATCTCATGTATTGGGTGGATTTAGCTGGTCGCAGCTGTGAGATATCAGAAAAATCTGACCGCACAAGGCTTCCATTCACAAATGTAACATTTCCTTTCTTGTTGTTGGGAACCGAGGGCGAACAGTAGTAGGGTTGTGGTGGTGCAGATTCAGCATAAGCACATAACCCATGTGGGAGTACAGTGATATACAACTGATTTTGGGTCATATTTGTTGCAGAAGTACTTGCTATGAGTCTCGTACCTTCCTGAAGTGACTGACCGAGGACCAATGTGTCAGTGGGATGATCAAATGACTGCCACACAGTTGCATTCTTGTGGTCAAACAATACCAAATTGCCGATCTTCGTGATCAGCATGCCAGCTACAGATTGGCCAGAGGTGTTACTTGACCAGACGTGGCTACCATCAGCATCACGGAGGACCAGGTTTCCATCCGTGGTAAGCTCGAGGGTGGCATTCTCCCCAACAGGGCTAGCCCGATTGGCACACCAGACCACCTGCACTGGATAAAACCGCTCCAATATGCCAGCATAGACATGTACAATAAAGATAGCGAAGAGGGACATGTCACATGTAGGCGTCAAGGCACATATGAACCCTGCTACAAAGGCAAAACCAGGAAGCTCTGGATCTTGTTCGGGTGATAAACCTTGGAGAATCGGGCGCACGGCTGAGCTATTGTAGAAGCTGAATTTGCCGTTGTTTGTCCACACCGTCGAAAGGTTGGTAGTATTATTTGGATAGTGTGGATAGCGCCAGGGTTGCGCCGTGGAGGGCAACAGTGATGCAGCTGCAAGTACGAGGAAGAAGAGAACGGCAGGGCCCATGGTGCTTGAATGAAAACGGAGACTGTCATTAAGAAGAATGAGTTAGCTATTTTCTTATGAGGTGCCAGCAACAGCAAGCACTAGTGTGAGTATTACAAGGATGAGCTTGCATTCTTGCAGAACATAACAAGATCACAAGAGTACAAGACAAGGTCGCACCTGATGATGGAGAGGATGTGATCGGCGGAAAAATGACGATGGCCTCCCCACGCCGGCAAGGGTTCCTGGGCTCGCCGGGGACAGTATTTTGAAGGTTTCCGAGATGAAATTGGTCTGACTAGTTGAATACGCTCGTTGTACTGGCTGTGCTCCTGTGCGGGCTCAATTCATTTCCATGCTATTTGCTGGACTGTTGAGTCTACGTCAACGAGTCTCAGTGGGATGGTCATGTGGCTTGCTATTCTTCCCTGTTAGACACGGAAGCCTCAAGTGCTGCGTCCATTCAACGACGAACTTCGGTGCAAGCACATATCATGGACCACTCTTCATGATTCTTCCTGCAACCTCCTTCACACGAAACTAGTGTCTTAAAGTCATTTTACTCTGACCACATATCTCTTCTGGCTTGGTTGGTTGGCCCGGTGCTAGATGGATTTCTTTTGAAATAGGTCTTCACTTCAGTTTATAAATAAAGCAACCAACAAGTTCATACAACCGAGTAGCAAAGCACCAAAATAATAAACCTGCTGAGGCATCAACACAAGCAAGCTCAAATAAAATATAAAAAAAAGGCAGAAAAAAGATCACCAAGTGGCCACAACATCACGGGGTCGCTCCGGTGCTAGATGGATATTTCCCATCTAAAATTGTTACGTAATAGATAAACAATCTGATTTTGAGCATCTTGGCGCAAGATAACTAATTTGGCAGTAATGCTTTGCAACATGCCGCCGCATGGTGCAATGTTTGTTGTTATTTTCTATTGTGTAAACAAGATAACCCAAAATTGGCAACTTTTTTGTTTACAATAGCCACTGATTTTGTCTGATGAAATGCTAGCCAAAAAAAGTAAAATGCATCTAACAAAATCAAGAGTACGATAACAATTTGCTGCATCGGGAGGGGAGCCAATATTTTTAGCTTGACTATGAGTGTTCAACTTTACCAAATAATCACATGTATATATTTGCCGGGAAGTTCTGATTTTAACGTAAAGTCAAATTATTTTTTCTGCACATTAGCCACCTCAAGCATTGTGGTCCTAATTTCAAAAATAATGCAAAGCAAACCATAAAATAAATCCTAATAGTTTTTAATATTACAAGCCAAATAAGCTAGAAAATTTTGCCCATAAAAAACCCTTTTTTCGTGCCCGCGCGCTTTCCCGCCTAAAGCCAGCTGCATGCATTCATACCGACCCAGAGCGGACCCTACCGCACACTGGAGTCAGCATTCAAGCGGCTCACCGGCTGAGAGCGCCGCCCGCTGGTCGTTTGTTGCACACGCCTTCTCTCCACATTGAAACGACATCCGTCTGCCCGCCTACCTCCATAAAACCGATGCGTGTATCAAGGAACCTACACCGATTCCCCGAGCGCCACATGTCTGTTCCTATGCTGACCGGCATTGAACACCTCTCCGATTGGCTCCTCACATCTGCCCACTATATGAATGTGTCCAGGCGCCGGGCGAGAACCACACCTCACCTCCGCTCTCTCCATGTCCTCCTTGTACAACACCGGCCATGGCCTCCGACGAATAGAAGAAGGAGTTCTCCGGCTTTGCAGTTGCCTGGGTTGCCCGACGAGGTAGGCTGATACAGGTTGGCTTGCCGGCAAACCCTCCGGATCTAGCGCCACCACCATCGCCATTGCCACCCCGTCGTCGCTCTTCCAGGCTAGACAACGTGGTCTCCTAGAAAATCCACCGCGAGCAATGGCGGGAACGCGTCAATCATGTGCGGAAAGAAGCCATGTCGGCGGAGGCCGGTCTGCGCCCATTGCAAACTGCGAGAAAAAGTAGATCATGGCAGGCCGCCGCCACTTAGGTCCCACCAAGGCCACTGCCACCGCTTTGCTGGGTTACAGAACCGGTGTGTTGCCCGGTGAGCAGGGCATAGACCGCGCGACTGTTTTCCCCCGCCCAAAAACCAACCCTGGTCCGTGCTTCATAGAAGCAGAGGGAGGCTATTCTTTCTCTCTCGCTAAAGCATATCCCTCCAGGGTTTCTGTCAGTCCGATAATCGGGCGCCAGACATATGGAAGACATGTCTTGGAGTGGAGATCTGTCACATCCGGCCATAGACTAGTTTTACCCTAGTTCGGTATAGTTCAGTTAAAATATACCTGGAATATAAATGTGCTCTAAATGTTTTTATCCGATTTTTATGAAAACCATCCGGTTTGTTTGAACTCGTTTGTTCGATGATCGGGCTCTCGAATCGTATCTACAGACTGATCCCCTGGCCACGGACGGATGCGTGTCCGGTTTACACGCCAGCGTTGGAGATGCCAACTCAATTGTTTTGTGGCCACGTCGACACTCCCAACCACCTTGGAACTGAAATCTTGCTGTCGTCCTGCCCCCGGATCCCCTTCATTCTTCCTCTCGAAATCCGGTCGCCGTGCTCGGCGGGATGATGACGGGCGGAGCTGCTCGACTGCCGCAGCCGCCGCCCTCAGTGGATTACCTCACCAGGAGAAGAGGGGAGGACGACGGGAGGAACTGCTCGGCCGTCGCGGCCGGCCCCTCCCGTTCCAATCTGGGTCCACATAAATGGTACGTACCTCTGACTCTCTGAGCTCGGTCTGCCGTTCTTTAATTTCTGAAATGCGGGTGGGTGGATTTTGCGATGTGAAGAGTCAAATGGAAATTGGTTAATTCCGTCCATGGATGGATAGTGGTGAACTGTGTCGCATGATTTGTTATTTTCGTGTCGATGCACTGATTAATTATACTAGTGGAAATCAGTTGCTTGATTACATTTAAGATACGTGGTTCAGGTCAGGGGAGTGATTATCTTGTTCAGCTGTGTTTTAGATGCATATTTGAGCGTATAGATGAAGCATTCTTTTTTATGCATGCATGTCTGTTCGAGATAAACTAAATGCATTCGGTTAGGAATAATTGTAACACAGAAATCTTCGAGTGGCTTCAGCTCAGTCATATACGGTTTCGGTGTTGAGTTTCTTCTGCGCCTCAGTTCAGATGTCACTCCATCATCTTATGTACAACTATCACCCGACCACTTAATAAACTCACCAAGTAATGTGCTTGAATCTCACACAAACTGATCAACAGCTCGTGACTTATTTTTCTAAGCACCATCCTAAGCATCTAGCATTGTATAAAGCTTAAACATGCAGCACCAAAATAGTATTAACAATTAGGAATACTAAACGAGAGTAGCAGCAAACTCTTAACATAAACGGCAGATCAACCATCCCTCAGCATAGGTTCAGACACACCATAGGACATCAGTTTTAGACTTCAACAACAAACAAACATACATAACATAACAGGACACGGCGGTCCTGGGGCAGCAACAGCACTCTAGCAGCACATCACTTCTCTCCCTTCTTCAATGCATGTTGTAGGGCTCATTGACTTTGACAATCTCGAGGAAGCGTGCGTAGGCAGCATGTTTAGCCAGAGTACTGGCTTCATGCTTCTTACCATGTCCATTGCCAGTGCTGAAGGCATGCTGGATCATGCCATCTATGCCGCCACCGATCACCTTGCAACAGAAAGGGCACCCAATCTTGCCAAAGAAACGGTACTTGATCTTCCCAGCAATCAGATGCCTCAGGGTGTACCGGCTCTTGCTGTGCCTGCTGTCCATGTTGTAGTCCACGTCGTCGCCATCCTCCTGTGAATTAGTGAATTAGTACACATAGAAGAACTCAGCTAATCTATTATGGTACATTGACTTTAATTACAATGTTTTGAAAGTACACATGTGTAACATGGCAACTATCTATTTGCTAGAAACAAGGCGTATGTGCACATACATAATTGAGCCAAAGAAACTGACATGCATAAATATGGACGGTGGAATAGTTGCATTTATAGATTAGTGCACAAGTAGTACATAATTAACACATGAAAGACTTCATGAAGTGGCTTGGTTCAATGATATTTGATACTTGTTATAGGTGTAATTCTTATTGGAATCAGAAAAATAGCTTCATTATACTCCTCCATGTTTCATACAAGGGGGGTTTGTTCTATCTACTGGAATGAAGAAACCATTATTTTTTCTGACAGCGGCAATACTGCTTCTCCAACATTGTTAGACCCTGATAAGTTTCAGAAGGAAATTGGTAAAGGAGCTATGGGGTGTCTCACTGCTCATATTGATGAAAGATGTGGCTGTGATCATCTAGATAACATACTGTGGAAAATTGGCTAGATGAAATGTTTTGATTTTTTGGTATTCAGTGGATATGTACTGTCAGCCCATAATTATTAAGGGAGCGATCACTTCCTTTGCAAAATGGAAAGCTGTATAGAATTTGCAAATGGATCATCTATGAACATGTGTGCAAACTAATCATATATGAACATGTGTGCAAATTAATTCATCTACATAAACTAAAATGAATCAGGAACTGCAGCATTTTGTCACTGTCCTTGGGAAGCCAATGGAGAATCCTGCCATATATCCTTTGTTTAACCCACTTTTTCATTAATGTATCCCTGCCATGAACATTTTCTTGTATTTGGGTTCATTACCCCACTTCTTTCATTAATGTATCTCTTCTGAAACTTATGCTCATCTAGTTAACAAGACAAACCCCAATGCCATGAAAAAAACCCAGAGTATCTGCTGGAATCAAAATGTGAATCAGATTTAAAAATCCACATCCAACATGAAGATCTATGCTAGATCCCTACAATCCTACATACGTAGAACAAGCACGCCCAAGTGAAATTGATGCTCATCTAGTTTACAAGAAAAACCCCAATGTCATGAAAAAAACAGAGCAAAAAACAGAGTACTACCTCAGATAGCTCGTCGATGGCATCCTCGTCGAAGTCGCTGCCCTTCCTGCTATCTAGGTCGAACTCCTTTATGGCGTTCTCCTCCATGAGCTCTTCGATTTCGTCATGCACCTTGCGCTTACGCCTTCTCATCTCCTCCTCCTCCAGATCTTCCCCGACCTTGTGCTCGTCGACGGGTGCCTCGACGGCTGCGATGGCAGCGGGAGCAAGCACAACGGTCGCTGCACCGCCAGCTTCCGCCGCTACGGCGGACTCAGCCGCTGCACCCACGGCTACAGCCACGGCAGCAGACTGCTGTGCTCCGATGGTTGTCTCCGGCTCGTCCGCCGCATCTTCACGCCCGCGCTTCATCGTCGGTCGAAGACAGGAGGAGGGAGGCGTAGGAAGGGAGGAGGGTGGTGAGGAAGGAGGAGAGGGTGGTGAGGTGGTGAGGAAGGAAGAGAGGGTGGGGAGAGGACGAGGGTGTTCTACCCGATTTGGGGAAGAAATGCACTGCTCCTGCCTCTTGGAGTTACCGAGAAGTCGCGGGTGCCGATTTGACTTGACACACCCACCCGGCCGTCCCCATTCCACGTGGGGACGTGGCGGTCGTGCACGCGGTCGTGCACCTCCTGCGGTTTGCCATCAATTGCTATCGGTCTCACAAGTGGGTCCTCTTGTCATCCACACAACTGAGCCACCACATGTACCACATTTTTCTTTCTCCCCGTCTCGACCACTCCACATCTTTCTTTCTCCCCTTCTCGACCAGCGCCGCCGCCGTCGCCGCCATCTCTCAACGACCCCTCTCTTCGCTGCCGGTGCGCGGCCGCCGCCAACTCCGGCAAGTACGTGAGATCTCCCCTCTTCTTCCCTTCCCCAACCGCGTCTCCCTACGGAGGCGGATTTGAGCCGATTGGTTTGGACTGAAACTTAGTTTTTGGATTGGATCTTGATTTGGTTTCTATGGTTTGAGACCAAATCAATCAATTAGTTTGAGCCACCACTACCACCTACTACTGCTTCAAATCCAAGAGCCGCTGTTGCTGGCCGGAGCTCGTCGCCTCTCTCGAGCTTTGACGCCATGTCTGATCTAGATTCATGACGTGCCCTCGCGTATGGCTTTGTCCACGGTTTGAACCTTTGGATTCAATCCAAAAGTTGAAAACGGTTTGGACTGGGTTGGATGACGAGCATGTATAGTTCGGTTTGGTCTAGATTCTAAATGAAAATATCTGGATTGGTTTGGTTTTGATGTGTGCTGTGGATTGGACTGGTTTTAGTTTGGATGCCGAACTATTCCCAGGTTTAGATGAGACGGGCATTGCCATTGTCATTGGCATTGCTTTATTACGTAGATGATAGAAAATAGATTGATTGGCCATTGCCAGTATAGGTTATCACTATGATTTATTATATGTATGATCTTTGTATCGTACTATGTACAATTCAACTTAGAGTTCAACACGTTCTGTGTAGAATGGAGGAAGCACAATGTGGACACTGCAACTCACGGTGCCGGACCAGCCTTTCTACCGCCACGCTGTTTGGCATCTACGTCCAGCCTTCTTTTGTTTTTGCAGCGGTAACAATTTATATGAACCTTCTGACAGTACATTCTTTTTGTTTTTTTTGCTATTTCCACTAATGTATTGTGTCTGTTATTTGTTTTTATCTTACATAGATCGTACCATGCAATGTGAGATTGGCATTCAATGAGCTCGTCGCAGACACCATGACCTTCGATGCTCTTGGAGGCCCATACACTATGCAGGTCGAGAAGGGGCGAAAGATAACCCAGATAGGAGGAGATGATTGGGATCGTTTCATCACCCGCATGCGTCTTAGTGGGGGTGAATTGATCAGCTTCTCCTTCAGAAAAGATAGGCCCAGGATTTCTGTTATCTATCTAAATTTGATTCCGGATAGTGAGGATGAAGTTCATGAGGAAGATGGTGCTGATTCAGATGATGACGATTCTGATGATGATGAGAACCCACTTGTTGAATACCTGTATGCCCAAGGACTCAGACTGGGCGACGAGGAAATCGGCAACCTCTGGGACATGCTTCCGCTACGTGAAGACTACCTAGGGAAGCCATTCGTGACCTGCCTCACAAGGACGAATGTTAAACGGCATATCATGGTATGTTACTTAGTGTGGTAATTACATGATATACATGCTTAGTTAGTGTAGTAGTTCATATGATATGCATGTTGTAGTACTGTGATGAGAGGCCTAGTTTAGAATTCATTTAGTGAAGAATTTTATGACATGCATGTAGTGTAGTAATATGCGATGATATGCTTAGTGTACGCAGTAATCTAATGATATGCCTAATTACTGTAGTAATTTGATGCTTGGCGTATAGTGTACTGATGTGATGATATATATGCTCAGTGTTGAATCCAATGATATATGTGTCTTGAAGTGTATGCTTTGTTGATAATTGCATGTGACATGATCATATATCATGTCAACTGTTTTACTATTTCCACTAATGTATATGATCATGTCAACTGTTTTCAGAAATTACCTAAGAGGTTGCTTGATAGCTGTGGCATCGACCCGGACGAAGAAGGCATGGCTGCTGGACTACGCCTTACCAAAACGGGCTCCATCACCAGTTGTGCCTATGCAGTGGACACGGACGGTCGCACTGTCTTGAGCAGGGCAGGGTGGAAGAAGTTCCTTCGTGCCAAGAATCTTCGGGTAGGACAGGCCATCCTACTCACTGTTGCGAACACCCGTCGCCATGACTTGAGGATGATGATCACCATCCACCTCATTTAGAACTGCGGTGGGCCATGTATCAATCTGAAATGAACTTGTTATGTTAGCTCTTGTTTGCGAGTACTTGTCGTGTATTACCGTACCTATATCTACTCATATCTAGGTACTGTTGCTTGTGATGGATTACAACTATTATTAACTGGTACCTAATGCTCTACTAGCTATGATTATTCCACTGTGTGATGTTTTATAGGCTGTAGTGTGACATGGTAACTGTTATATATGGTAGAGGCTTGTCTCTAAGACCTTGTACAATGCAAGGTGCTTAGGGATGTGCTTCCACTGTGTGATGTTTTGTACGTGCCAGGTTGTAGTATGAAATGCTAACTGTTCTATATGGTAGTGGCTGGTCTCTAATTGAACCGACATATTGAACTAGTATCAATGGTAGAGGCGTTTCGTTATGCGCCACATCCAACAGTTCACATAATTAATTATCCAAAGATTAAGGTATGAAACCCTTGGTCATACATAGCAACATTTCGTTCCTAAAAATTAAGGTACTTCCACATTCAAACTAACTAATACTACAAATTCGAAGGAACTACTTAATACATTAACAGCACATAGGGAAGTAGCCCTGGTCCAATGGCTTGAGAAATGACGAACAAAAACTGAAAGAAGAAGGATCAGCCAGTAGCAGCATCATCAGCCTCCCAGCCTCACAACTTCAGCCAGTCTGGTGAACTCCAGGTTTTTTCCTGCAAAACACACATGTGATGTTGGAGGCAAGAAAATAAATATGCCAGGGGTCTTGTCATGGCATCTAATCGCACGGAATGCTAGTACAAATGATGGAGAACAAAACATCCAACATGAGAAAATTCATAGGAGTTCTAGATCCATGGATACCATCAAGAAAAATGCTCAGTTTTAATTCAGACACAAGACTAGTCAAAAAACATGCATATTTCATATCAGCAACATTGATATGGCATCTTTGCAAGCTTGGGTCAGTGACTTGTCTTGTGTTTCATGGCATGACAATAATTTTAACAATAAGTAGACATGAAATCGACCCAAACTCATGTACAAAGTTAGGCCATATGATGCATGGATTAATTCACACATAAATGACAAAATGCCAACTTTGTATAGAATTTGCAATACTGAAATATTTCAGTGTGTACCGGTGTGTACTGAAACTGCAGTAGTGAAATAATTCAGTGTGCATCAGTGTGTACTGAAATTGTAGTAACGAAATATTTCAGTGCCTACCGGTGTGTACCGAAATATTTCAGTGTCTACCACTACAACATTACAAATTTTGCCTAGGGCAGTACCGAAATATTTCAATGCCTACCGGTGTGTACCGAAATATTTCAGTGTCCACCACTACAACATTACAAATTTTGCCTAGGGCAGTTCCGAAATATTTCAGTGCCTACCGGTGTGTACCGAAATATTTTAGTGTCTACCACTACAACATTACTAATTTTTCCTAGGATTCATATGATGCCTAGGGTTCACATACATCATAATCCATCCTCCAAATCCATGTACTCAAATGTTCATGCAATTCGTTGAGATTAAAATGCCATCTAGCATTCCCTCTCTGAACTATTATGATCAGTATCACCATGATGTAAGCACGAGCAGTAGAAAGATGAGGAGTGGGGAAGCTTACTCTAAACATAGCTACCGCCGCCGTTCAGACGAGGAGAGCGGCGAGGGAAGCGTGGAGAACGGCGGGGAAGCGAGGTCGCGACCATTGTCGTCCTCATCTTGCGCTTCGAAGTCTCCGGTGACTCGGTTGGAGGCTGCACAATCTGCAACGGCACCTCGTGCACGGTGGGTTCCTGATCCAGTGGATGCTCTACCCTGGATCTGAACGCCCACCACCTCCGCCTGGTCCACTCGCTGGGCGAATTGGCCTGCTCCATCGCCCAGGGGAGGATCTCGATCTTCTGAATCGGTTGCGCGGGCTGGGGGAAAAGCTTTGCCCTCTCCTTCTTCGTCAAATTCTTGAGAGTGGCCATTGCCGTCCAGCTCATCTGCCTTGTGTTGTCAAACCAAGAACGGATCTTCCTCAACCTGGCCAACTTGACCTGGTCGCCGCCGGCGATCTGCACGAAGTCGGTGTTCTCGCCGCCGGCCATCAGCTCGATCTGCCGTGGAAGAGGGGGTGGGGGGTTGCCTGAGTGGAGCGAAGTTGCAGCGGCAAGAAGGAGGAGATGACTGCGGTGGACATGGAGGAGAGGGAGGAGATGGCCGCCGATGAGTAATTGTGGAATGTGTAGCACCATGGCCGCGGTTATTCATTCGACGAGAGGGGCGGCGCGTGCAAATTTTCCTAGGACTAAACTGCCCCTAGATTAAAACGCGTTCCCACCTTGTCACGAGTATCGGCCCCACTCGTTTTAGTACTTTCACGTACTTTCATCGAAGTACTACCCAGTACTTCGTATTTGTCTGCCGTTAGATCGACATCAACGAACGGTTCTAAAAAAGCCCAACCACTCTAAAACTTGTAATATATTATATCTGTATAGTAAAATTATAGTTTCAAACAAGTAATTTTCTAACTTGTGAAGGTAATCAGTTACATCAACTTCAATATATTGTGCCTCTGAATATTTGCATAAATTCCTACCAATCTATTGATAGAATGGATGGGCGCAGCAACGCGCGCCGTCATGGTTTAGTATGCATCTATGTCAAGAGGGTCGCTTGATAGGTGGATCTATTACCGTCATAGTAACGGCCGTGCCTATCGCGGAAGCAAATCCATGCCTTTTGTGGAAGCAAAACCATGGCATTCGTAGAAGTAAAAGAAACACATTTTTTTCGTTTTCGGGAGGCAAGGCCGTGCCTCTCGCAGAAGGAAAAACACATGTTTTTTTTTACGCAATTCTTTTTGTTGAAATGCTAAGAAAGACCGGTAGAAAACCAAAAAGACAAAAAAACTCATAAAAACCATTTAAAAAACATAAAACGTGTGCGAGAAAAATCCGTGGAAGCGCCAGAGCGCGACACGTGGCGATGTCTGAAAGCGCGCCAAACGACGCGCTCTCGGGCCACCTCGAGTGTTGGAGAGGCTCCCAAAGAAGCACTCCTTCGTTAGTTGCTCTCGGATGCTTCCAAACTTTTTACCGTATGAGCAGAATCGCGCTTTAACTTTGTTGGAGCGCTGGGAACCACCACCTACTGGCTGGCTTAAATTAAACGTAGATGGCGCTTTCGCTGAGCAAAAAATGAATGGAGGTGCTGGGATGGTGCTTCGTGACACGACCAGTCAAATTATTTTCTCTTCATGTCGTCACTTGTTCAAATGCAATAACGCGCTGGAGGTGGAACTGCAAGCTTGTCGCGAGGTAGTTGCACTCGCGTTGGAATGGAGCTCTTTACCGTTTATTCTGGAAACGGACAACATTGAAGCGGCGATGATGCTTAACCAACAAAATATTAATAGGTCCCCGAATGCTTGCCTAGTGCATGAGATAAAAGAGCTACTGGATTCTGATAGAGAGGTTGTAGTTAGAGCGGTTAGGCGCTCAAGAAATAGGGTTAGTCATGAGCTTGCTAGGATTGGGAGAGTTGATGTTAAAACCGCAGTCTGGTTGAGGTCCGGCCCAAATGGGGTTGTAGAACTATGTGAGATGGATCATTCTGATCCAGGTTGATTAATGAAAAACCCCTTCCCCTTGCAAAAAATAAAAAGAATCATGCTTTAACTTAAAGCAATCATTTTTTATTAATAGATACAGATATAGATACAGCAGACGTACATGAGAGCGATTATCTGACCAGCGATCGGCCAGTAGTAACAAAGGATCAGCGTTAACTGAATCATGATTTACCTACCCATGGCTAGAGCTATCAGCGTGATTGTCATGGCCATATTTAATTAATTTTACACTGCCCTACGAATTTCAGAGGACGTACACTTTTGTGTCGGTGATTGAACCTAATCACTCGTCGCTGCCGATCCACACTACAATAAGCTATTTTAGCGATTTCAATGCGGACCATATATGAAATAAAATAAGTAAATTTATACTCTAAAATGAATGATCTAAATACTTTTGTATTTTTTCACGAAAGGAGTATATATGTAATAGACATACGTGAGATGCGATGATCTGACTACCAATGGACCAGTAACAATGAAGGAGCAGCGTTAGCTGAATCATCATTTACGTACGTACCCATGGCATGGCTAGAGCTCTCAGCGTGATTGTCGTGGCCATATTTAATTAATTTTGCACTAAGTTTCGGAGGATGTACACATATGTGTCAGTGATTGAACCTGCTACTGGCCACTCATTCACTCGTTGCTGCCGATCAACACTACTTCCTCTGTTTCTAAATATAATTCATTGTAAAGATTTCAATGTGAATTATATATGAAATAAAATGAGTAAATCTACACTTTAAAATATACATATATGTAACTGACATACGTGAGATGCGATGATCTGATTAACCGATAGACCAGTAACAATGGCATCATTTACGTTAGCTGAATCATCATTTACGTACGTACCCATGGCAAGGCTAGAGGTATCAGCGTGATTGTCGTGGCCATATTTAATTAATCTGACACTGCCATACTGTACAAGTTTCAGAGGACGTACACATATGTGAGTGATTGAACCTGTCACTGGCCACTCATTCACTCGTTGCTGCCGATCGACACTACTCCCTCCATTTCTAAATATAAATCATTTTAAATATTTCATTGCGAACCACATATAAAATAAAATGAGTAAATCTACGCTCTAAAATATGCATATATAGACATACGTGAGATGCGATGATCTGAGTACCGATGGACCAGTCGCAATAGAGGAGCAGCGTTAGCTGAATCATCATCTACGTACGTACCCATGGCTAGAGCTATCAGCGTGATCGTCGTATCAGCGTGATCGTCGTGGCCTTATTTATTTAATTTTAAACTGCCCTACAAGTTTCAAAGGACGCACACGCATGTGTTGGAGACTCAATCACTCGCTACCGAAGTGCCGATCGATTGACATTATAAAAAGAGATGAAGAAGCGAAGCGCAGCCTCTCACTCGACTCAAGGTAGGCATCTTGAGGGGGCCATGGAGGACTGGGTGTACTACTCCCTCTCCATCTCCTTGTGCCTCACCCTGTCCCTTGTATTCTCGTCCCTATGCAAGGCCAAGGCGGCGGGCTCGTCGTTCCTCCCGCCTGGGCCAACGTCGCTGACGGCTTTCGGTCCGCTGCTGCTGCTCGCTTGGACAAGCGTCAACATCGAGTCGGTAGTCCGTGTGGCACGCTCATGGTACGGCCCCGTCTTCACACTCTACCTCCTCCCCTCCTTCCCTGTCGTGTTCGTCGCCGACCGGGCCGTGGCGCACCGCGTCCTCGTGCAGCGCGGCTCGGCGTTCGCCGACCGGCCTCCGGCCAACTTCGCCACCCGCATCTTCTCCAGCGACCAGCACAACATCACGTCCGCCGCATACGGCCCGCTGTGGCGCGCGCTCCGGCAAAACCTCACCGGCCGGGCGCTCCACCCGTCCAGCATCCCGCGGTACGCCGCCGCCCGTCGGCGTGCCGCTTCGGGCCTCGCCGACGGCATCGCACAGCAGATGCGAAGCAACCAAGGGGTCGTCGTCATCGAGGGGCTCCTGCATGAGGCTGTTTTCCACGTGCTTGCCTGCATGTGCTTCGGCCAGGGGCTCGACGATGCCGCCATCGCGGCAGTCACGTCGCTGCAGAGGCAGTTTCTCAAGGAGGTGGTGGGGTTCCAGGTGTTCGGGTCCAACCCCAAGGTCAGCAAGCTCCTCTTCTGGAGACGGTACCAGAGGATGCTGTCCATGCGCCGGCGGCAGGAGGAGGTGTTCATCCCGTTGATCCGAGCGTGCCGTGCGCGGCGTAACACCTACGGCGAAAGCTTTGAAATGGACTGCTACGTGGACTCGCTCATCGGCCTCCGCATCCCGGAGGAAGATGGCGGCGGCAGCAGCAGGCACCTGACGGACGGCCAGATCGTGGCCTTGTGCACGGAACTCTTGTCCGGGGACGACTCTACGGTCAACGTGTTGCAGTGGGCCATGGCGAACCTTGCCACACGGCCGGAGATCCAGGCGAAGCTCCGGGCCGAAATACACAACTTCGCCGACGGCCAGGTCCAGCGAAAATCAATATTTGTGAGTGTGAATTCAATAAACACGTACACATATGTACTAATATTTTTAAAAAACCAAAACTTTTACAGGTCGTGGAGGAGCACCTGCCGCAGATGCCGTACCTCCGGGCGGTGGTCCTGGAGTCGCTGAGACGGCACCCACCGTCGCGCTTCATCCTGCCGCATGCGGCGGCCGGGGAGAACGGTGCGGCGCTGGACGGCTTCACCGTGCCGAAAGAGGTGGCGGTGAACTTCACGCTGGGCGACATGGCCATGGACAGGAAGGTGTGGCCGGACCCCACGCGGTTCCGGCCGGAGCGGTTCCTGGCGGGTGGTGAGGGGGAGGACCTGGACCTCACAGGGAGCAAGGAGATCAAAATGATACCTTTCGGTGCCGGCCGCCGGATGTGCCCTGGCATCGACATTTCGCTGCTGCACGTCAACCTCCTTGTGGCCACCATGGTGAGGGCGTTCCAGTGGAGCGAGGTGCCCGGCGAGCCGGTGGACTTCACTGACACGCTGGAGCTCACCATGGTCATGAAGCACCCACTCCGTGCCAAGGTCGTGCCATGCCATGCTACTAGCTAGCTAGCTTGATCGTCGTCCATCATTGTTCTGTCGGAGTAACTACATACAATATACAATTTGCTGCTAGCTAACTTGATCTATCAGCTCTCTAGAGTTTAATAAGTTCAAGATATAAATAGTTGTATCCAGATAAAATGTTACGCTGGATTGTGTACCACTATTTTTGTTTAGTTTATCCTTCATACCACCTGTGTTTCCAATAAAGTATGCCATATGTACCGTAATAGACCAAGTCATGTTTGAATTAGCAAGACCAAGTCGTGAATGCAACAAATATTTATGTGACAGGTTCAATCACCAACACATCCTCTAAAATTTGCGGGGCAGTTTAAAGTTAAATATGGCCACGACAATCACGCTGATAGTTCTGAAACCGGATCCTCTAACATTCTCAAGAGATGTCACATAAGCTACAGCAATCGTGACATCCCTTCTTCACATTCATATGGTTAAGCCTAAAATAATTATAATTAATTTACAAATTATAATCTACTATATACATTTACAAATATTACATACAAACAAAATTATGGTGCAATAAAATAATTTTTTGATTTATTTTTGTATATGCTACGGTAAATCCGCACAGTAGTTGCTACAGTAACCCTGACATCCCTTTTCTATTTTACACACGCATTTCACTGTAGCTTCGTGACATCCCTTGAGGATGTTAGAGGATCCGCTTCCGATAGTTCTAGCCATGTGTGGATACGTAAATGATGATTCAGCTAACGCAAGTCCTTCGTTACTAGTAGTGGATTGCATCTCAATTGTGCTATATCTGCTATATCTAAATAGTTAGTCCCTACTAACTATTTTCTCTCAACATGCTGCATGCCACATCATCGCACAACAAGCATGAAAAAGGCCACCTCCACTATCATATGTCTCTCAACATGCAAGCATGTCACTTCATCATGAAACATGCATGAGAAAAAAGACACATCTCCGCATGCAAACATACATCAGAATTTTCATTCGGTTATGCTATTTATATTTAATAAATATTTTACAACTATATACTAATAATCAAACATAATAAATTGCATGTATTTTTAGTTTTACCTTTTAATATTATTACTTAAAATATTCATGTTTCATACAATGAATCACATTAAAATATGTTGTAAAATATTTTCGCAACAACGTGCGGGGTATCATCTAGTATACTATATAGAAGATGCAACCCACTAAGGGTCTTTAATTGCTATTTGTCTGCTTCCACATTGTGCCACATATTCTTAAATAATTTCACCTCTTAGATGAAGATTGGATGTCAGGGATTAGCATCATTTATAAGCATTGGTAGCCATTAGATCGTCGATAGAATATGAGGGCCACATGATCAACTTGCATGCTCTAGCTGCCACAACCAAACTTCTCACAGAATTCTTGACCATGCCCGGTGTATCAAATTCATCAGTTTCTCGACTATCTAAAAAGATTCTAAGGTTCCATTTCCTGCGTGAAGGGGAAAATGCTTTTAGATATGTGGACAGTCCCTCCCATGTTGGAATTCGGCCCTCAGGATCAATCACATCAACTCACGACGAAGTACAAACACTCAGCAACACATACATGTACGTCATTTGAAACTTGTAGCTAGGGAAGTTTAAAAATTAAATATGGCCACAATAATCACGCTAACAGCTCTAGTCATGGGTACATAGATGATGATTCAGCTAACGTTGGTCCTCCGATCTATTACTACTGGTCGATCGGTAGTCAGATCATCACATCTCACATATGTATGTTATACGATCCACATGTACACAGCACAAGGGGAAACAAACACTCCTGATGCATGGCAGCATGTGTCCAAGTAATTAGTTTGACATGACCCCGCAGCTAAGCTAACACAAGGGGAAACTTCACAAGATCACCTGGCCTAATCATATGATCGATGTTGAGTATTTCTTGTAGACATGCATAGGCGATGGTTCATATAACAATTACATACTTTAATTATGTACTTCCTCCGTTTCTCAATATAAGTCATTTTAGAAATTCCAATTTGAACTACATACGAAGCAAAATAAGTGAATCTACACTCTAAATCAACATTCAGGCAAGTCTCTGTCACTACAACAGTACATCCACCAAGTTAAAAAAAGGTGCCCAACTCACCTCCATGGAAAACTCCAAGAAAATAATGGATTCACACAGCTTTAAAGTAGGCTTTTCTGAAAAGAAAATCTAAATTGAATTAGAACACGATTTACAGAATTAAGATAACTGAGAGGAAGCTATGACAAAATTCCTGAAATTCTCATAACATTTGTACTCTGATTGACAACAGAAAAAGAAGATCTGAATAACAATAATTGACAACAGAAAAATAAGATCTGAACAACATTTGCTTAAAATAAAATGACCTAGTTGAGGCTGCAAGAACAACAGACGAAGCTTTCATGGTCACACGCACCAATTGAGGTCGAGACCTAACGGTTTAATCAGTTTCAGTTGGTCACGATGGCCGACAAACTAAGTCCCTTGAAGCAAAAAAGAATGGATTATATATAGTATGATTAATCAGAATGCATGTTTTCCGACTATTGATTATCATTTACCCTATTCCTGCAGGGTTAGATAAATTCAGGCTGAAATGTCAGATTTGGTTTTGCCAGGGACGACGCTGATTATCACCAGTGTTTGTTATGTCCGTAAATAGGGGCACACTCAGACTGAAAAGGATTTGCACCAGTTTTTTTAACACGGTACAGACGCAAGTGCTCGTATAAACGCACATACACTCACCCTTATGAACATAAACATGCACACCCTACCCCTATGAGCACCTCTGAGCCGGCATGTCATCTTGAGATTTTATGAAGTCGCCGCAGGCCTCTCGTAGTCGACGGAAACGTCTCCTCCTACTGAACGCGCATCGCCGAAAATTCTGAAATAAATCTAGAATAAATGCGAGCACCACGATTTGAAAAGATGCAGCTGCCTGAAGGAATGCCCGGTTGTCTTCTTAGTTTCAGCTTCGCGCCTCGTTATATCTGAATCATTTCTGTTTTGTGTAATTTGTGCACCTTTTCTGGGTGCACTTGTGTGTATAGGTTTATTTGTTCTCTCGAGACCTGGATTCTGTTATGTGCATGCATGTTTTGTGTGCGAGCTGCATGCTCTTGTGTGTAGTGTGGTATTGGATTTTCATTGTCCTATCTTGGTTCACCGCGAAAGCTATATCCGTGACATTTATTTTGGTTGTTATCTATACTAGTAAATGCACACGTGCAACACACGTTAATATTTAGGCAATATATTAATTATACACGGATATTAGGTATGATATAATTTGTGTGTTAATCCTGTGATTAGAAAAATTACGGGACTCATCGATTTACTCTAGCAGAATTGTAAAGTTTAGTTGTTATACCGTCCCATCATACGGGATTAACCGAATCCTCGACATCATGGTTCAAACCGATTAGGATCTTCATTAAATATGTGGGAGTCAATATGGGCCTCCAGGTCCTGCTGCTATTGATTATTAATCAACGAGGAGTCTCGGTCATGTTTGAATGTTCCCGAACCCTATTGATCACACACTTAACGTTCGGCAAACACTAGGTTAGTATTGTGAAATTCATATGGTGAGTCCGAAAGTAATTCGGAGTGCCGGATGGGGTCCGGGACACCACGAGGAGCTCTGAAATAGTCCGGAGGTAAAAAAAATATATGGAAAGTCATATTCAGCGTTTCGGAAAATATTCGGGATTTTTTGATATTGTACAAGGAAGATTTTAGAAGGTTCCAGACTGGGGCCCACCTGCATGGGGGCCCAACATGAACGTGGGTAGTGGGGCAATTTCCTTCCACCCCCTTTGTCAACGACCCCTAGGGGCTTGGTGGCCAAGCCATCAGCCCCCCCCCCCCACGCCTATATAAAGGTGGGGAGGCGTATAGGGGGCAGCACGCTTCCACCCCTTCGCGCCTCCCCCTGTCGTTACTCCTCCTCTGCGTAGCACTTGGCGAATCCTTACCAGTGTTCCGCTGTCACCACCATCACGACGTCATCGTGCTGGTTACCATCCCATCTACCTCTTCTTCCTCGCTTGCTGGATCAACAAGGAGAAGACGACACTGCCGAACGTGTGCTAATCTTGGAGGTGTCGCACATGCGGTTCTTGGATCGGATTGGATCGCGACGCAAGTACGACTACATCAAAGATCGTTAACGCTTTTGGTCAACAAGGGTACATAGACACACTCTTCTCTTGTTGCTAGCATCTCCATAGATAGATCTCTGGGTGTTTCTTTGGAAAAACTTTGTTTTCCATGCAACATTCCTCATCATATACACGATAGAGATATCTACAAAGATACTTATCCCCACCAAAAAGATATTGAATACATGAACATACAAACACAAAGAAATATACATATACATTGTATAATCCATGAAATTATTAAAAATAATTCCTACAAAAACATTTGTTAACACAAATTCAAGGATTGGGAAGGACCAATGTCCTGAAATGGATAAAACTTAACATAATACAAAATATAGTTTCAATTTAGTAAAGGTAAGTGTAGTTTTGATGATATACAATACAATTGTCTAATAGATAACACTATAATCAATGGCGAGCAACATTATTATGTGGTTAATATAATAAATAAATAACAAAAAGGTATAATCATATCCTTATCATGGTAAAAATATAAAAGTTCAATATAAATTGGGATCAATCGTCAAAGATCAGACTAATAAAATGACTTGACTTGTCTGCCAGTGGTTGAAACTATTAAAATACATATTGAAAGATCAGGCGCATGTAGTTAGTAGCATCAATCACTAAAGATGAAGCACATAATTACCTGCAACACTACACCAGTGGTCGGCCTCACCCGTGAGTGTGAGGGCAATGTCGAGCGCTACATCCATAGTATCACAGACGCTGGCAACAATACCAGTGGCTTATTAGGCTACTTGCAGTGCATCTTTGCTATCCGCACCATCTCGGAGCGGCACCGGATTGCGACACGGATCCGTGAGCTCACGGTAAGGGCGCATGATGTCGAGCACAGGCAGCTGAGGGACGGTATCGCTGTGCCACCTCCTGCTAGCTAAGAGGACATGATATTCATGGACGACGACAAGCCCCTGATGGACAAGAAGCCGAGCAGGAAGATGTTCGGAGACGCGCTCTTCTGGTTAACTGTTCGTGGTTGCAGGACAAGGAGGCTTATGAATAGAAAATCATAGATGATTCCATCAAGTCCCTATTGCCCTCTGAGGACGAAACTGTTGATGACTTAGCAAGCGGGTTATCACACTCGAGGATATTCCTGATCTGAAATCATGGCACTCCGACCCTAGTGACAAGCACTAAGCATAGCAAAGTCATAGCAACGTCAATCTCAGAACATAGTAGATACTAGGAATCAAGCTCTAATAAATTGGCTCTATTAAATGACAAATCTCATATAACTCCATCATCATCCAGCGAGCTTATGAATGAATTACTCACTCCCAATGGTGAGCATCATGAAATTGGTGATGAAGAAGAGTTGGTGATGATGATGGCGATCAATCCGCCTCTACACAGCCCTGAACGGACTTCAAATCAGCCCTTCCGATGAAGAACAGGAGGCGGCAACGGATTTGTATTGTAAAACGCCATGAAGCTTCTTCTTATTTTTTTTTCTTGGGGAAACGGAATTTATAGCATTGGAATTAGGGCCAGCAAAGTCTCATGGGCCCCACAAGGTATCTGGCATGGCAGGGGGGTGGTCGCGCCCTGTAGCCATGTGGGCAACGGGGGGCCCCTCCAGTGTATCTTCGCTCTAGTATTTTTTATATATTCCATAAAAAATCTCTAAAAAAAATTGTCCGATTCTGATAACTTTTATTTCTGCACAAAAACAACACTATGGCAGTTCAGCGGAAAACAGTGTCAGTCCGGATTAGTTTCATTTAAATCATGCAAATTAGAGTCCAAAATAAAAGCAAAAGTGTTTGAAAAAGTAGATACGACAAAGACGTGTCAGTATTTCACTAATGCAGGGTGGAAACATGTAGAGGAACGTGAAACGATTGAGCAGATGAAAAGGTAATTGCTTTAGTCTTGATGAATTATGTCCTCGTAAAGTGGGTTCTCTATATGTTTTTTATCAACCAAAAGGGATCTTGCAAATGCTAGATTAAATCATGCAAATTAAAGTCCAAAACAAAAGCAAAAGTGTTTGAAAAGTAGATATGACGGAGACGTATCAGCATCTCACTAATTCAGAGTGGAAACATGTAGAGGAGCATTTAGAGAAACAGTTGAGAAGATGAAAAGGTAATTGTTCTAGTCTTGATCAATTATGTCCTCGTAAACTGGGTTCTCTATATATTTTTTTTATCTACCAAAAGGGATCTTTCAAAGGATGAATTATTTCATATCCAAATTTTTTTGGTAAGGATATGGTGAAAAGAAAAAATACATACTAGCCAAATGAAGCATGGTTTGTAGGCTGAAAGACCAAGGAGGCATTGAAATTCATGACCTGCGGGTCAAGAATGATGCCCTACTTAGGGCCAATTCTTTTGTTGCATTTTAGAATAAGATAGAATAAGTTGTCCCTACCCTGCTTATTTTAGAAGCCCAACCAAAAATATATTTTTAGAAGGCTTCTAGAATAAACTAGATAGGGGGCAGCTTCTTCTAGAAGCCCAAAAGGCTATCAAAAGAATTGTCCCTTAGTAAATTGGTACTGAGGACGGTGTATGGTAATCCCTGTTGCGCAGTAAGCATCTAGGTTAGAAAGGTTTGTCTCAGGTTTATTGGAAACCTAGCGACTTACACTTTTACGATAGACTAATAATAAAAAAAATCATGTTTTATGCTTTGGATCTTTTAAGATAAAAGATGGGTCAGAGATTCGTTTATGGGAGGACAAGTGGCTAGGCAATGCCAGTCGCCGAGAGCAATATCCAGCTTTGTATTGCATTGTTCGTTATAAGAGCGACATTCTTGTGCAGATGCTCAGTTCATCCCCGCCAGATATTGCTTTCAAGCGGGATTTAATTGGCCTTGTCTTATGTCATGGCAAAATCTTTTATCTCGATTGGAGTCGATTAAGCTGACACAAGGACGAGACGATTTTCGCTAGAATCTCACTACATCTGGGTTATTCATGGTCGACACGGTGTACCGTGCGTTCACGCTTTCAGATGTTTGAGTGGATAATCACAAAAAAAATTGGAAATGGAAGATTGCACTAAAATTTAAAATCTTCATGTGGTATTTACAGAGGGGAGATGAGCTAACCAAAGACAACCTCACCCGTCGCAATTGACAAGGAAGTAATGAGTGTAGTTTTTATGCTCATGAAGAAACAATCTGACAGTGCAAGTTTGCGTCTTCTACATAGTTAGTCATGCAAGTAGCGTCTAATTTAGAAGCGCCCACAAGTTTGCATGTTCTATATAATCAGTCATGCAAGTAGCATCTTATTTGCAGTTTTGCCTGGCTTTTTCATATATGCACAGGTGCTGTGTTGATGAGCGTAAGGGCATCTCCAGCGGTTGGCACCCCAGGAGGGGCAAAAAATCGCCCCCTGGGGCACACCGGCACTAAACCGCACATTGGGGGCGTGATGCCCCCCAGTCGCGGCCCCCACGGGTTTTTAAAATGTTCAAGTTCGGCGCAAACACAGGTGAGTTCGTTCAAATTTAAACATATTTTACAAAAAAAGAAAAAAAAACTACCATGGGCTACCCCCGCCGCCCGCCCACACGGTTCTACATGCTCAGGAGGCTGTAGAACCGTGTGTAGTCACCGCCGTCGTCGTCGTCGCCCCGCCTACGCCTCCGCCGTCCCTGCTGCATCCCTCCCCCGGTTAGCGCGGCGGGTTGGACGGTCCGGGGGCGTCGTCGTCGTAGCTATCGAGGACGACGACACCGTCCTCGTCCTCGGGCCCACGTTTGCGGGCGCCGATCTCCTCCAGGGCCCGGCGCTGCCGGACCATCTCCTCGAGCAGGTAGTCGTCGCACGACCACCGCATGGCGTCCTCGTCGGAGAAGCCGCGCCGGGCTATCTCCTCGTACTCCGAGGGGAGGCTGGACTCCACCTTGGGCTCGACGAGGGCGCCGGAGCTGCGGGTACACGCGCTGACATGCGTGTCCTGGTGCTCTGGATTGACGGGGCGGAGGTGGAGGCAGGGAGAGCCGCCGGACGAGGAGGAGGACACCCCGGTCTCCATGCGCCTCGGCGTCCAGGAGCTTCCCGGCGGCGTGAGAAGGACGGGGGAGCGGGGTACTTGAGGCACGGCGTGTTGCCGCCCTCGATGTACTCGAGGACGGACTCCAACGTGCGCCCGGGCACGCCCCACCACCGACGCCGGCCGGCGGCGTTGAACCTGCCGGAGGGCACGACGCCGTTAGTGGCCTCGAGCTGCTCGTCGTGCCGGCGGCGGAAGTACGGCTCCCAGATTAGGCTGTCAGGGACGTACCGGGGACCCTCCCTCGCCGCACGCGGCAGGGATGAGCGGATGCGTGCGATCTCCGCACGCCGCGCCGCGCCGGTGGGTACCGGGGGCACCGGCACGCCGCCGGCGCTGATCCTCCACGCCCCGGGCACCCGCATGTCCGGCGGGACCGGGTACTCGACCTCGAAAAGGAGGCGAGCCTCGTCCTCGTGCAGATGACGGTGCCCAAATCCGTTCGCCGTCGCCTGAGAAACGCTCGGCCATGCTTTCTCAATTGGTGACGGTGAAAGGAGGAAAGGGGGAGAAATGAGCGCGTCGTCGGTGGATGATCGGGTTGAGTCTCTCCGGCGCGCTTGCAGTCGGCTTTTATAGGCGGAGACGCCGCGTGGTAGGCTTGGCCGGCGCGTTACACGTGGCGTGATTGCGTGGCGGCCGAGGGACGCGTCGCCCAGCCTTTACTGCCCCACCCGTGAGGCATCAATGGAGGCTGACCGGCCAGCGCGGCAGCGCGCGGCAGCTTTGGCATTGATTCGCCGCGGGAAACGAGGCGATGAGGACGACGAAGGGGCGAGAAGAGAGTAGAGTCACTGACGCGGCGGGCCCGCGGCTCTTCGCGCCAAAAACGATTGCCCAGTGCCCCGAGCAACCCCCAGCGCGCCGGGTTCAGGTTGGGTCCGCCGGCGCCAATTTGGGCCCGATCCGGCGAAAACTGAGCTCTTGAGGGCGCGACTGGGCTAATTTTTTGGCGCCGGCGGACGAAAAAACGCCTGAGGAGGCCTTCTTGGGGCGCGGGTGGGGATGCTCTAAGAACGCCGCAAAAACTCGTTGTTGGACATGATGATCCGTACGGAACATCCAGCAAGGAAACTACAAAGAGGAGGATATCATCTGGACCTTCTATATATCTGTCTATCTATCTATACCAACTGTGTTAATTTGTTGCAGCTAACCAAGCTATGGCCAGTGATGTTGGTATTTGTTTATTATTTTTAAGATAGTTCACCATTGATGTCGAATGGTCTATGACCACGTGCGTTATCTATGTAACTCGACCATTTATGTTTGTCTTTCTATCTATGTATAACTAATTACTACAAAGCAACTTGTGTTGTTGTATCCCTATTTCTAAAGGGGGAGTTGATAGCCTGGTATATTTATCTTCGTACGGTTTTTTCGTCTCACCTCCTACCACTCCCTTCTATTGGATTTTTCTCCCTCCTATTAGGGGCGAGATCTTGTTTCTCCACTCAGAAATCTCACCATATATGTGAGATCACCTTCGTAAAAGACAGACATAAGATTTTTCTCAATAACCTCCCAAAACAAAATCAAATATTCCTCATTAACAAATCGCCAATCCCGCGCACTATTTGTTTATTATTATGATTATCTATACTATTAATTGAAGCTTTCTAATACAACAAAAATAATATATCTTTTTTCTTACGGGCTTACGCATCCGAGCACCCCTGTGGAGGGCCACCGTGCGCGACACCATGTAAGACGTCATGGTCAGGCCTGATGCCGGCGCGATGCTCAAGAATGCCCGGGTGTGGATCACGGCATCGAGGACGGCCATGGTGGAAGGCGGGCCTTCACACCGCCATGTACAAACGTTCGTGATGCGGTCATATTATATTTCTTGTCTCGTACAGAGAGCCAAACATGATACATTCTCAAATGAAGTTTGTCCATTCAAATGTCAACAAATTCGTTAAGAAAATGTGTCGTACAATGCTCGGTAGTCATCAGCGTCGTTCCTACCAACCATTTATGCGAAAATATTTTAGAAATTGAGTGTTGAAGCAATTTGGAAATCAAACCAAATAATTAGGTCCATTTGGAAACCGAGTCATGAATGCAATTAATTAATTAGGTTGGTAGTTCATTATTCATACACGATAATTAGAAGTGGGGATTTTTCTCAATTAGGTAGATATTTAATTGATTTGGTTGACAGTTAGTTAGGCATGCAGAGAATTAGGTAAGCCATTAGTTTTTTAAACTAGTAAACATGCACGTGCAACGCATGTCTAGACAAACGTAATGTGGCTAAAGTTCCGGGAAAACAACTCTTACATTTCACACATATTCTCTGCACCAAGGCAAACTGATGCATGAACATACTCGATGTTACTACTTAGATCTTGTGGGTCACTTTTCTTTAGTATTTTTTACTACAAAAATAGTTTGTATCTAAACAATAAAAAGCTCCCCCGTCATTTTTGTCCAAACAAATAGTCCACTTCTAATATTCTCTTAACAAAAACAAAATACAGCTTGCATGACAATAATAAAAAACATAAATCTTCACTCATGGAAAGAAGTATACAAAGGAAAGGAGTGTGTTCCACATACCCTGTGATCACTAATAGTAAGCAGGGAGGATAACATAGCGTCCTCGTTGTGCCATTTGTGGCTAAGTTGCAGGCTAATATTGAAATATAAGTTAATTAGTGGAATTACCTGAAGCTGCTAGTGATCAGTGGCCGTCCTTATTTGTGAATAAAAGATATATACAAATAAATCTCATGTAGAACAGTTCTAATATTGACGTTGGCAGTGCCACAGACTGGGAACGGCGAATTTCCTTCACTTCGCCAGCCGCTCAGCATTCATGCAAGACATTGAGCTTAAAAACTTGAAGTAAATAGCTGCATAGTTCTCCTACAAGGCAGCAATTTTCGCTTTTGTCTCAATTTCTGGAACTACAAAATACATCTTTTGCAGTGAAACATACGGCATTTATCTACACGCCGATACTTTAGAACACTTGAGCTTACACTTCGGAACACTTGGACCTGGACAGTGGTGAGTGATCGAGGCTAGAAGGCTTTGACGTAGCAGATTAACGCTGGAGTGAAGCTCCTGGTGTTTAGGAGTGCTGATCCAGGAAAATGGATGAATGAAAATTAACATCAGCACTCTGCCAAGACATTCATTCCTTGTATAAATTAACCAATCAATATGTACTAATAGAAATGAGGAAGTGGGCGCAGACTACCAGGAAAGGATCAATAAAAGTACATTAGAAGAAGACATTTACTGATTCCCTTCAATCTGGTTATCAACTGAACAAATATCATTTACTATAAGATGTAAATTTCTTTTATAACTGATAATCTAGAACCATAAATCAAAGAATGTGCATCTTACAATAAACATAAGAAAATCTGAATTGACACAGTCATTTTTTGAAACAGTGTGACTACACTGTACATAATTTAGGTAAAAGTGACACTTGAGCCTTAATCAGTATGTCTTCAAGTTTGATGACTGCAGAAATGTTGGATCATCTGAAACTGCATAAGTACATCAGAATAAAATGTATGTGCCAAAACCGCAAGAGGTATATGATTTCTGTCATGAAACAAAATAAATCCGACTGAATCCAGTTTATATGATTTCTCTGTACCAATACACGGCAGCTGCATTAGAGCAGATCCTTCGAAGGATCTATTTATTGGAACTCAGCAGGATTAGTTTCTTCAGTGGATCCTTCTTTATGGTAAAATTTTCTTTATTAGAATGCCGTAGAGATTACACACCTTTACAGAACAGTGAGAGATATTCTCCAACGACAATTACAGAATGTGTATCCCTTTTTAGATGTATAGAATCATGTAACTGAAATAGTAGTACATCTACAATACCTCATACTGAATCTTACATAATTTACTGGATTGCTACGCAATTATATTAAAATGACACATGAGCACATGAAGTCTGCGTGTAAAGTTTTATGTTAGAATAAATCATATATTCCGATTTCCAACCTATATCCCTCGAGCTAGTGCCTAAGGTAGCCCAACCCACCTTAATTCCAGGCTAAGTGACACGTAAAACACACACTGACCAAATAGCACAAACAAGGCAATTCTAATCAAGGGGGTGGCGTTACCTCTTGATACGGTTCAATTTAATGCATCTGGTGGTAGGAAGTAAAGCCCAAGGAAGCCGACATGAACATGAGAAGCAATCCTAGGAAACAGAGACTCTGCATCTTCATTTCTTCAGTATCCCTCTTGATCCTACTTTGTAAGACAAGATTGCTGCATAATTTTTATGTACGTGTCATATATAATTACACATTTTCAGTACAGTAATCAGCAACCTAAGATAATCCCAAAGCTAGAATTCTAGATTACTAGAAGCCCCACGATTCTTATCTAACCACTAATGCATGTGCACCTGTTAAACATACATTTTATGAGGGATAGTGAATTCAAATTTCTCAACCAGCCATACTTATGCATGTAGTCAAATTCTAATCTTGGTCTAAATATGAACCTCCTTGTAAGTATACATGTCTAAACAAACACACTCTTACATCAGTCCCATTTCCTCCTGTATCTATATATGAGAATGATTTTCATGCTCCAGATCACATGTATTTCCCAAAAGAATTATCAAATGATTAGTTAAACTCCGGAATATCAATTTCTTCCTGTCCAAAAAACTGTTTCTAGTATGTATCAGATGAAGATTGGTTGGTAGATGAAATTGCAGATCAAAAAATTCTGACCCACCACCGAGTGCCAAAAGTGCAGTATTAGTCATACAAAGCACAAAATACCCCATATCGATGTAAAGGTTCACCTGATTGATTTGTGATAGACCTTCGGTGCCCTCGACGGTGCACTTAGGGAGAACTGCACGTGGTCCTCGACAGCCCAGCTGGAGGACGGCAGGAACGGTGACGACAGCACCTCCTGCGCTCTGAAGGTAAATTATGGTTGCAAGGTAGCGGTGATTTTTGTAGAATGTAAAGTTCATTCTCAGTGCCCATTGAAGCTGTTAAACCAAATTAACAACACAATTTCCTAGTCACTTCTTCCGGGTCGTATAACCTATGCAAGGTGGATTTGCAAAGCTCATTAATCCAATGCTTCATTTTGGTGAAGATTGAGATCTGAGAGGATAGGAAACAAAAGGGGTAAGATTTTACGATTTGATAGGCTGCAATATGAACTCCACCCCCTTCGACGGCATCGTCTTCCTCTGGCGGCCTCCACTTTCTCACCCATGCATCGAGCATTGTCAGTTACGATTAATGACCATTTACATCAGAATTTCATATTTCTCTGCCACACATATACACAATTAGATGGATAACAGAACTGTTAAGAAAATATGAAGCATCTCTTGCGTCAAATAGCAAGCAATTAAACACTCACATCATGGATGCAGCAACAAGACGTACCTACCTCAAGGATTTCCCTTGCTCTGTCCATGCAGCGCTGGAGCGGCTCGACGTCCCAGCCGGCGAGATCCTGGCTGCCGGCCAACACCCTGCGCACGTCCTCCGCCACCTCGTCTAGTCGTCTGTCACCCCGGACTTTTTAGCCCCCACCAACCCATCCCCCATCCCGCGCGTCGCCCGCCGCAGCACCGGCAGTCCTAGGCCAAGGCGTCGGGGACGTGCTCCTATCAGCGCTCCCCCGCGGGAGCGGGAAATCGGAGCGCGACGACCCCTCCTCGGCGGCATCGGGGGCGTGTGCGGCTCACGACCGTTGGCGGCGGGAGGCGAGGCGGAGCGGCGAGGGGCGAGGCGGAGCGGTGGCGGCGGGGCCGACCGGGAGCGGCGGGAGGCGAGGCGGAGCGGCGGCGGCGGGGCCGAGCGAGAGCGGCGGGCGGGAGGCGAGGCGGAGCGGCGGCGGCGGTGCCGAGCGGGAGCGGCGGGTGGGGCGGAGCGGCTGGCACGCGCGTGGTGGCGCACGAAGCCGAGCTGGGGCGGGAGCGGTTGGCGGGGGCGTGCGGGCGTGGGATGAAGCGGCAGGGGCTCCTCGTATTTTTTGACGGGAGGGCTCTCTCGTTAGCCTGGACGTGCGGGCGTGGGATTCGCTTTCGTTAGCGTGGCCTAATCCTGTGACTTGCTGCGTTAAACATGAAAGGATTTTGGACCGTTAGATCTTGTCGATGGACGGGCATGATTATTTGGATCTCCGCCTCTCTTGTTTTTATAGGGGTATTAGATAATGGCATGATGGGTAATTAAAGCATAAACGTGTTTGGTGTTTTGAAGCGATGTAGACCATCAGATTGCAGGTTTGAATGGATAGGATGATTTGGTTCTCCGCCCTCTCTTTCTTTTATAGGGGTAGTAGATTAATTAATTAAGCAAGTAGCTAATCGTGCCGAATCATTTTGAAACCGCTCGTGGGCAAGGATGATTAACAGGCTCTCAACGACATGATCGAGCACCGTTTGCCAACATGGACAATGGCAACCATGCGGTCGCAACATGGGTGACATAGGGTTCACCAAGATGGATGATGACCATGCTCTGTAGGATGTCCACATGCTGACAGTTAATCAAAAGTTCGCGGATGAGGACAACACGACACTACACTACATTGGCCAGGTGGTTCATGTTATAGTAGAAAGAAAGAGTGTTCCAAGAATTATAAGAAAAAAGAACTAAAGCGACCAAGTGATCCATGGTATTGGAGAAGTAATGAGCATTCCAAAAATGAAAGTGAAAAAATAGATAAAGCATATTCTAGAAAATAAATAGGAACGAGAACTAAACCTGGCGAGGAAGGAGGAAGAAGATGATGGGGCCTCACTGACGAACGCACTGATGTTGATGTGGTACTGATTGGCGCCAGTGAAACGGGTTGGCAAAAAGGCTACGAGTCGAAGATATAGAAAAGGACGAGTAACAGAAGAACGACAATTATCCCTTATAGTAATGAATGGGATGTGGGCAGGAGTTGGCGCTTATAGGTGATTAAGATTACGTTCAGGTTGCCACTTGCCTTCCATGTCGGTGTGCATTTGCAAAGTTTAATGGACGTTCGAGAATGATCTCTAGTTATTTGTTGTTTTGTCTGAATAGTATGTATTAGTTTAACCCACTCTATTATATTGTAAATATGAAAAACTCCAACCCTGTTGCAAGGCATGACGAAGGTGAGGTCGGCATCATCTTTTTTTGAAGGAGGAGGCTCCGGCAAGAATTGTTCCGCTACGGCAGAAAACCAAGCGGGAAGTGGATGGTCCAACAAGAAGAGGGTGTGTCATGGGGTGAGGTTTTTGTGTTGGGCCCACGTGTTGGAGATAACATGATGAATAGTTCAGACAACCATATTTTTTCCCACATATGGTTTGGATTTGGGGGAGTCTGGATTGTTCAGACAATTGAGTTTTGGGGAGCCTACTGAAGACCCATTTGATGTCTAAACACGCCCGGATGTATAAGAAAGACAACCTTAATTATTTGTTTGATTTATTTATATATGCATTATAGGCCGTAGAAGCGCAGTGTTAATAATATCCATGTAATTAGTGGTTGAGCTATTTACCACAACTGATGGATTCACGTCCTATTTATCAATAATCGCTCCAGTGATTGTGCCCGAGTTCCGCTCTTGATTTACTCCTTGTCAAAAAAACAACTTGCTCTAGGGAATCCATGATTTGTTAGCCTATATATAAAAACAAGTGGTGCCGGCAATTAACTGGGTCTGGCTCTGGCGTGGTCTACCGGACAACCGTGGACTTCCACGGCGAAGTATGCAAGTACAATAAGAGCTTGGTTAATTTTGCATATTGTTATTTCTGAACATACTAACCGCTAGACAAGACAAACACAAAGACGCAAAATCTAAGATTACACACGATAAAAATCAAATCAAACAGAACACCAAAACTTGGTGATCAAGGTTCTTGCATGCACGTCACAAGAAGAATTTATTACTAGACATCATTATCCATTCTTTGGCATGATGCTAGAGCGCAACTCTATTCACAAACCACGCAAACACAATGGTGGTTAAAAAAAGTGCCGCCGCAGTAGGCTTTCTTGACATGGTTCCACACATGCTTGCAACAGGAATGACATGTGAAACCCATGCACAACATGCGCTTGCAATGGTGACTGTGCTCTTCGCAATGCTCTGCAGACAACATACATACATCAGTAAATGAATTCCAAATTAAAAGGGTCCAAAGAAATTTGTACCGTGAGTTAACAATATTCATGATGATTTTTTGTACTCTCGTTGGAAGGAAACAAGAAACACACACTTATTATAAAGAACAGGGATACCGATTTCGTACCAGCGTGAGTGGGATTTCCTAGCAGCACCAACGCCATAAGGCAAAGCAGAATAGTTTTGTCCCCCATAAGATCAAGCACAAACTTCCTCTTTTTCTCGTTTCTAGTATTTGGACTTCAGGATGCATACCTGAAGTGCTATATTTAGAGACTTATTATAGAGAACATTTGTTCCTAGTTCACTCAAACAAGATCAAAAAGATCTCCGACTGTATCATCGTCAGGGCAGCCCCAGTGCACTATGTCTCAAGTCCTATCTAATAGCACTAAATATACTTTTAGATATAGCAGTTTCGGCGACCATATCTTAGTAATGTATCTAAAACAACTCTTATTTAATGTCTTTCATGAGAAAAAAAAACTTATGAGTTGTCTTGGATTTTTCTGCTAATGCCTATATCTAGATGAAGATAAGGTTGATCCCTCTTTCCTGATTAAATAGGGTGTGACGTCATACTTTAGCTTAGGTGGCATGACTAGACAAAGTATCAGGTGATATGGGGCATAAGATGCCCCAATGATACAGGCTCCCAAGAACCTTTGATTTGTGATACAACGGTCATAGGAGGAACTCCGGGACTTGTGTGTAAATATTGGATCCATGGAGGGCTTTTTTTTGCAAAGTTAAAGGAGCTCGTTCCGTGGCCATTGGATCTCGGATCCAAGGGCTCTTGGAAGCCCGTATCACGGGAGCATCTGATGCCTTGTATCACCTGATACATACTCGACATGACTAACATAAAGTATACGGTATAGCATTTGACTGCTCTTATTTGTAAAAACTTGTTCTCTAATTTATAATTGTACCCATTTAATGTGATTATATTTGTCGATATCTATGCTGATATAAATTTATAAGATACTCCACATTAATTCTTCACATTGAATAATTAATATATGTGATCTTATCAATCCTATTGAACAGACAATCATTTGAGTTAATTCTTTATGTCATGATCAATTACGGGCTGGCACCCCACCAAACTAGTTACCTGCACAAAAACATGTGATGCTACAAGGTACCAATGGACAATGGTATCCAATCTGTGGTGAAGCCACACAAAAGAAAGTCGGACGCTAGGCGGCTTCAGGGCCCATATGCAGCCGAGGCGCCTCAGTCCGCCGCCAAGCCTTCTCTAGAAAAGTCGCTTCATTACATGACGCACACAACATGCAGGCATGAACCTAGGTAAATCCACGTCGTGTGTGTTTTCAATCTGATCCTCTGTGAGTACTCCACTACATAAGCAACCCTATCATGGGATTTGTCGGGTACCGACAGTATGCGCACCAATAGGTAAGTTACAATTGGACTTGAATTCAAACTATGTGTAAACAGAGTAAGAGTTGTGTCTTATTAGAACACCTGTATCCTAGGTCTCTTATATAATATAAGGATAGATACACGATGTAATATATGCCAACATAATAGCACATGCTGGCGGTGTGTGTCGGCGTCCAGGGTAGACAGTGTGCGGTATTGTGATGGATGGTGGCCTTCTGAGGCACCAACTACCCATCAAAGCTATCCTCCTCGTGTCTAGTAGTATTGAAATCGCAACTCATTTACTCGGTTTTAGTTCTACAAAGTCTAAAAAAATCGTTTCAAAGTTTGTTTCCATAGCTTTAACTTCCTATTGACCCTCGTCCACACCACATCATCCACAAAAAGCATACACCATGAGATATCTTTTTATATATCCCTTGTAATCTCATTCATTATCAAAGCAAAAAAGATAAGGACTCAAAATTGACCTCTGATGCAGTCCTATTTTAATAAAGAAGTCATTAATGTTGCCATCACTTGTGATAACATTATCGTACATTTTCTTGATGAGGGGAATGTACTTTGCTGAGACTTTGGGTTTCTCTATGGCCCGCCACATGACATTCCACGGAATCTTATTGTAGGCCTTGTCCAATATTTGTTGCAACATTGTAATAAGTTTTGAATATTTTTTCTTATGAACCTAGTCCAGCCTAAAACAATGACTATCATACAACAAGAAGACTAGCGATTCTTTGGTTCCAAACGGGCTTCATAGAATTTTTAGAGGATTTTTTATCCTACACGCGTCATCTGATTTTAGAATTAGGAATTAGTAAATTCAAGTATTCGAAAACGTGTGAAAATGGCTTTTTACTCAAAACGTGTGAAAAAGAAGTAGGAGTTCCAAAAAAAGTAGGAGTACCCAAAAATGTGTTCTACTCCACGCCGCCACGACGGTCAGGCACATGCATCATGCATGACGCATCATGGAGTAGTAGATGAGTGAACCAACTTGTGGTTGGATGGTTAGAGGGACTATGGTACCCTAAATCACTAGGGTTCAAATCGTGGTGCTTGTATTTTCCTGAATTTATTTCAGGATTTTCCACGATGTGCATTCAGTGGGAGGAGACGTTCTCGTCAACGACGAGGTGTCTATGATGACTTCATAAATTTCAAAATGATATATCGGCTCAGTCTTTCGGAGGTGCTTATAGGGATAGGGTGTGCATGTGTGCGTTTATAAGGATGAGTGTATGAAAAGAGCAGCAGATGAGATTGGTGCCTGGAATCGATATCCAAACATGGACGGCTAGCATCTGCACACATGCCAGCAGTACTGCATGCCAGGCCTCCGTCCCCATTGCAAACCCTAGCAGCAGCTGCGCGTGGACGGGTTTTTCTGACCGACAACTAGATCGATCGAACTACTCTACCCAAACATGTCCACGCCGCCGCGACGGTGGACCGAGCTCCCGCCTGAACTGCTCGCCGCCATCTCCGGCCGCCTGCACGACGCCACCGACTTTGTCCGCTTCCACGCCGTCTGCGTCTCGTGGCGGGAATCGCTGCGACCCCAGACGACCGTGCTCCGCCCCCTCCTCTTCCCCTGGCTCGTCGCCCGGCCGTCCTGCCGCCGCGTCGGGCTCCGCTGCGTCTTCTCCAAGACGAGCTACCACGCGGAGGTCCACCCGAGCTTCCACGAGCTCGGGTGGGTGGCAAAAGCCGACGGCACGGCGTACTGGTTCTTCAGCCACGGCGGCCCTAATAATAATAAGCTGGTCGACCCTCTCACCGGAGACGCCACCCCTCTGCCGCCCTTCCTGCACGTCGATGATAAGTGGAATATCGCAGACAAGTCCCATGGCGTCGTCTATGGCGACGGAACCGTCTTCCTCTACAGCTTCTGCAAACCGGAGGATGACCCTGAGCAAGGGACGGCGTACACGGCCATCCGAGCGGCCATCCTCAGTCCCGGCGACACCACGTGGACGGTCGTCCAGAGAGGGCTCAGGATTGGGAGGAACAACCTATGGTTCGAAAACAATCATGGTGAAGAGAACCGTTGCTTTGCCGCGTACCACGACGGCAAGATCCTGGTGTGCGTGAGCGGGGATACTCGCAATGACATCTGGCACCTCCTGGTGCCGTCTGCGGGAACCATGCACACTGCCATTATTGTTGAAAACGATGACATGTGCGCTACGTCATGTCGTCTTGTCTCCAGCCACATACTTGAATCCCGCGGCGAGTTGCTGCGACTGTCCGTCCTACTCCGTTGGCCCAATCACCGGATCTCGGTGCATCAGCGCCACAGCAACGAGGCACAGGCGCACGCACTCACGGTTAGGGTGCACGCACTCGTGGAAGATGCCGGCGTAGGTGGTAGACGTACAATGCGGTGGGCGAGGAGGGACGACGGCCTGAGCTTCGCCGACCGTGTCATGTTTCTAGGGTTCCCAGGCAGCTTCACAGTGGACGCCGCAAGGTTTTGCGGCGGGGAGGACGACGTGATCGGCGGGTGCGTTTACTTCTTCCTGCGGTGGTCTAGAGTATACAACTTGTCGTATTCGTCATCGACTGGCGTGTTCAGGCATAACCTCATCGACAACAAAACCAAGTTCATGGAGTACCTGCCGCTAAATTGGTGGGGCAGTCAAAATGGTGCGGGTATGTGGCTCGTCCCCGGGCCTCCCATTGCTCAAGTCCAGGTAAAGCCAGCACCATAATTGTACAATCTCATCAATTGTATTGGGTTGATCACTAATCACATGCAAGTCATACAATGCATCACCAAAAAATAAACTTTTGAGATCAACGTTTTGTATTTCCTAGTCACACAAAAATTTCTTTAGCGTCGGTCAATTTGGGGATTTTGGAGGACAGAGGAGAGCAGTGTTGAGGCCAAGACAGAGATGACGTGGCCAGCCGCGGCGTCACCGGCACAGGCGAGGATGAGGGTTAACCAGTTAGGGGGAGGTGCTGCTGCCTAGGGGAGGTGGGGTCTAACGGCTAAGGCCAAATCAACTGCTTCTAAATTCAAGCAACTGACACCTAGGTAGTCCCTCTGAAACCACATTGCATCATATTTATGAAAGTGACAATTCTACATTACATAGAGTTTAAGACTATAGATAAAAATTCTGACACGACGTGCGAACTTTGTAAGGTTGAGCGCAGTGGCGAATCTAGCACGAAAATGAAGGGTAGGCTCGAAGCATGAAGTCCCTAAGCTTGATTAGCAAAGCATTGCAATTGTTGGTTGTAAAACACCCCAGTATAATTGTCAAGTAGTATATTTAGCTGAAATATGATCTTTGGAGGGTAGGCTTAAGCCTATTGAAGCCCTACTAGTAGAATCGCCACTGGTTGAGCGTGTGTTGTCCTTGTGGAATATGCGACAAATCAGAAGCTAATCCTCTATATTTATTTCCTTTCTCAAAAATATATTTGACTATTTTCAACGCCAACTAGAAGATCATTTCCTATACTTCGTAAATGATGATTATTATTATGCTGGAACGTCGACTCACTTAGCTAGGCGCGCACGCGCGCATGTGTGTTTGGCATCATCAAGTGGCATGGTCCATAACCTAGCTTGTTTTTGTTCAGGCAATTAGAGAAAGGCTGGAGGCTCCAAAGGCAAATAGCTCTATCCTCAAGGAGATGCCATCGGAACGGTCCAAGGAACCCTTCTTCAGTTTCGTCGTGCAGAACTTGCCTCCAAACATGGACAACTCTTTGTTGCACCGCTTCTTTACCAAGCATGGTGAAGTTTCCACTGCCGAGGTGACCTCACCTAGGATGGGACGTGTTACCATAGCAATGGTGGCGGTGGACAGGCCGGATGAGGCCGAGGCCATCCTCAATGGGTTGGTACTAAATGGCTATACCCTCATAGTGAGTGTTTGTACCACAAAGTCCAAGTTGTCGGTGTCCAAGTTGCCAGTGATTGCTTGAAATGTTCCCACCTTAAAAATACTCCCTCCGTTTCTAAATATAAGTCTTTGTAGAGATTTCACTATGGACCACATACGGATGTATCTAGATGCATTTTAGACTATAGATTCACTCATTTTGCTCCGTATGTGGTCTATAGTGAAATCTCTCCAAAGACTTATATTTAAGAACGGAGGGAGTAGTACATATAGTCTACAGAGGTTTTTAGAAACCTTTCACTATTTAATTTTTCCAATTTGTACTGTGGAGGTTTTTACCACCATACGGGTGGCATGGTAAATCGATGGTAGCTACCTTCCCTGCCATAGATATAGTTTCGGTGTCATACGACTTCAATGTTGACAGCGGGTTATCGGTCTGAACGAGACTCGTTTAGAAACTTCCACTTGAAGCGCGCTCTACCTTGTCTGTCTCTGATTAGGAACTTATGATACTATTGAAATGTTGCTTGACATGTGTAAAGGCTGTGACGGAAACGTTTGGTGCAGATCCAATAATCAGCAGTCGATTAGACACGCCTGCTAATTAATCTCCGTATGGCATATATTTTTAGTGCTTCTCCAAATTGACACCCACTAGATACTACCACCTCTTAAGTTCCATCCATCAATTTACAAGATGAAACAATTAATTTATGCAGGACAAGTGCTGATGAAGATCAAACGGCCCTTGTCATTTTCAGCTTTGCATAACATCAGGTGTAAGAGCATCTCCAACAGGTGCATAAAAGTTTCGCGCGCTAAAATAGTTTTAGCGCGCCACTGTAGCACTTTTAGTGCGCCAGGCCCAATGTTGGTTTAACAGATGCCAAAAAACGCACGCCCAAAAAAACACGCAGTGCAAATTATGAAGCGTGTGCAATCCGGCGCCCCAAATTTGCAGCTTCTAATAGCGTTTTTTAGTGCGTGGCCAATCTTTTTTTTTTGCGCATGCACTATTTTACAGCTTCTGCTGAAGCTGTCCGGCGTCCAAAAAACTGAAATTTTAACGCGCGGAGCAGTTTTTGTGCGCCCATTGGAGATGCTCTAAGCGAGAGTGACGGTAAGACTGTAAGAGTATGTCAGAGCCAGTTACTCAAAGAAGAAGAAAAAGTATATCACAGCCGGTGGACATATCTACTACCCACTAACCAACTCGCTATTCATTCGATGCTCAGCTCGCAGCAAAGTATCCACTAGGTTCCATCCATGTCACCTCTGAAAAGTGGCTACTTGTTAGATTTCTGCGATTTGGAAATGCTGTCTGTGTAGTATTTCAGTTAGGCGATGCTCTCTCTGATATCATCCATGTGAGATTTTCTTTTTTCGAAAAATTGATAGGAGCTTTGTCATTTCTATTAGAACGCGGAATGCTAGAATATTTAGGCATGAATACAGCACGGCTGTCACAACAATCTACAGAGTCAGGGAGTTTGAGCTTTGTCATTTCTATTAGAATGCGGAATGCTAGAATATTTAGGCATGAATACAGCACGGCTGTCACAACAATCTACTGAGTCAGGGAGTTTGAGCTTTGTCATTTCTATTAGAACGCGGAATGCTAGAATATTTAGGCATGAATACAGCACGGCTGTCACAACAATCTACTGAGTCAGGGAGTTTCTATTTATCCATCCATTCCGACCACAGCCAGCGCAACCTAAGGGTTGAGCTGAAGCAGGCGACGTCCTTGATCCCGAGACCGCCCAACTCCTTGGGACGGCCCTGTGAGATTTTAATTTCCTAGGAGTTTGTTTCCTTTCTATGGATGATGATGACAAAATACACAAGACCAAACCTCCGCGACTAGCTATAATGCCAGGAAAGATCTCAAAGTTAAAACTCATAGTACTCAAGAATGCAAACATGTTAGGCAAAGGAGTCAGCAATGACCTTGCTGAACAATAGCACTACAATTGTTTGCTCCAAGCTCGGTAATTGGGTGCCATATATGCATTGTTCTAATTCCGTATTTCTGTGTAAAGTACAAATTAAACTCTAAACGGACAACTATGCTTGGCCATGTGCACGGCATACAAAGACTTGTCGAACCCACTAACTGACTAAGCATCACTGTCATTTTCTAATCATCTGAACTAACATGATTAACCCACCTACTGCTTAATTATTGCCATTTTCTAATCGTCAGAATTTATATTTATGGGGTTGTGTCTTGCCGTGTCCTACTCTGCAAGCTCGTCCCCAGAGCCACCTGATTATACTTGTGACCCCGCCATCGTACCGATGATCACATCTTCTCCACCGTTGGCGTAGCATCATCAGGTGCCACTAGTAGAAAAAGGGTCAAACGTGAAGCACATTAGTGCCGGTTTGAATTAGAGCCGGCACTAATGTGTACATTAGTGCCGGTTCGTGGCGGCGATCAATAGTACCGGTTCGTGGTGAACCTTTAGTACTGGTTCATGCCACGAACCGATATTAAAGAGGCTGTGTCAGCCTGCGGTCAGGCTATGGCCCCACCATCACCATTTAGTGCCGGTTCGTACCACGAACCGGTACTAATGAGGTTACGGCAAGCTGTTTTTAGTCCCACCTCGCCAAGAGGGAGGCAGTATGAGTGGTTTATAAGCCGTGAGTGCACAGACATTGACGAAGAGTTGCAATGCTCACCTACATGTGTTGATTAGCTTCAAGCCATTCGGAATAGTGTAGATTGCACTGCAGCATAGATTGCACTGAGCTATGTGCAGTGCAGTCTACACTATTCCGAATGGCTTGAAGCAAATTAACCAGCATTGCACCTCTTTTTTTATTTTTAATAACTTATTTAAACTCCGGACTTTTTTTGTGTTCAGTATGCAGCATTTAAAACTCCGGACTTCTTTTTGTGTAAGTGCCTTGGGAAAAACTCAAGTTTGGCAAACTCTACTGACTAAGAAATTTCTTTAAAAACAATTTCTATCTAATAAAAAAAGACTAGAGGATTACACTTTTCATAGGTTTTGATGAATGTGAACCACAATTTTTAGAGTTACATTGACAGAGTAGTTGTCAATGGAGCTAACCCAATTCTAGGCAGATTGTTAGTCTAATGAAAGTCTAGCAAAACAATTTTTCTAGTTTGTACATCATATCTTTCACAAATCTAGTGACAATACCAAAATATAAAGATGAAGGTTGGAGATATATCATATTCAAAAGGACCTTGTAGTTAGATATAGCAGAACCCACTAGTAGAAAAACGGTCAAATGTGAAGCACATTAGTGCCGGTTTGAATTTGAGCCGGCACGAATGTGACCATTAGTGCCGATTCCAACGGCTAGCCGGGCTGCTACCATTAGTACCGGTTCGTTGCCAATCTTTAGCACCGGTTCGTGTCATAAACCGATAATAATGTGCATCCCACCAATAAGGAAGAATCACACGGATCGTGTGTTTCTTTCTAGCTCTTGCGAGTCGTTGGATCAAGGGTGTGTTTCTTCCTAGCTCTTGTGAGTCGTTGGATCGAAACTACCACAATCACTTTGTGAGCCAGACGACCCTATATATAGCCCACCTCCCGCCTTCCCTGCATAAGTCTTTCAGTTCATCGACTACATACATCTACCAGTTCATCGACTGCATACATCTACCAGTTCATCGACTGAATACAAATCATTCGGATTCGTCATCATACGCCCAACCGTGCATTTGATATGCATATATATGCATCACGAGCCACGGTAGGGCTGTATGATGGCGATACCGATTGGTTTGTTCTAGATCCGACATAAAAGGTTTGATACAACTTCTTTTTTATGACATAAGAGCTATCTCTCCTCTTACCTATTTTAGTTACACAACTACCTATTTGTGCCAAATTTTCACTTTTGTTGTTGCTCTTACATCATAAGCATCCATATTAACTGGACTTACAAGTAATGCAATTTAACCAAACTATCTTGTGATCTTCGCCAAGAGAGAGGCAGTATGAGCGGTTTATAAGCCGTGAGTGCACAGACAATGACGAAGAGTTGCAATGCTCACCTACATGTTGATTAGCTTTATGCCATTCAGAATAGTGTAGACTGCACTGCAGCATAGATTGCACTACACTGCAGCATAGATTGCACTGAGCTATGTGCAGTGCAGTCTACACTATTCCAAATAGCTTGAAGCAAATTAACCAGCATTGCATCTCTTTTTTATTTTTAATAACTTATTTAAACTCCAGACTTCTTTTGTGTTCAGTATGCAGCATTTAAAGCGACGTCATCAATTTCCAACATGTTCTGACATCATTTGTTGTTTTTCGGTCATTTACCTAATTGTTCAGTATGCAGCATTCAATTTCCAGAAGAAAATAAATAGAAGAAAATAAATAATGCAGAAAATAAAAAACTATACAAAAAAATTACTTAAAAATAAAAAGAAAAGAAAATAAATAATGTAGAAAAGAAAAAACTATATAAAAAACTACTCAAAAATAAATAGAAGGAAATAAGTAATGCAGAAAAGAAAAAACTATATAAAAACTGGACGCACTTCGTGTACAAACTGGACAAACTCTTTCCGAGTATCAGGGTTTCGGAGTCCGGAGTGGGTACTAATGTACAACTTTCACCGAAGCCCAGAGTGGGTACTAATGTGCATCCCACCAATCAGGAAGAATCACACGGATCGTGTGTTTCTTTCTAGCTCTTGCGAGTCGTTGGATCAAAGGTGTGTTTCTTCCTAGCTCATGTGAGTCGTTGGATCGAAACTATCACAATCACTTTGTGAGCCAGACGACCCTATATAGCCCACCTCTCGCCTTCCCTGCATAAGTCTTTCAGTTCATCGACTACATACATCTACCAGTTCATCGACTGCATACATCTACCAGTTCATCGACTGAATACAAATCATTCGGATTCGCCATCATACGCCCAACCGTGCATTTGATATGCATATATATGCATCACGAGCCACGGTAGGGCTGTATGATGGCGATACCGATTGGTTTGTTCTAGATCCGACATAAAAGGTTTGATACAACTTCTTTTTTGTGACATAAGAGCTATCTCTCTTCCTATCTATTTTAGTTACACAACTACCTATTTGTGCCAAATTTTCACTTTTGCTGTTGCTCTTGCATCATAAGCATCCATGTTAACTGGACTTACAAGTAATGCAATTTAACCAAACTATCAGGGTTTCGGACTACACAAAAATAAATAATGCAGAAAATAAAAAAACTATACAAAAAATTACTCAAAAATAAATAGAAGAAAATAAATAATGCAGAAAAAAACTATATAAAAAACTACTCAAAAATAAATAAAAGAAAAAACTATATATAAAATTTGTTGGCGCACTGCCGTGTGGGTCTACCAGACCTAGGGTGTGCAAATGCAGGCCCAAAAGGGTCAGTAGACTCACAAGGCAGCGCGCCCTAATTAATTAGGCCCAGAAGCCTGTTATATAAAGGAGTTCGAAGAGGTAGCCGCGGCTGGATTTATAAACCAGTGCGGCTGCCCTTCGCCGGGCAAGGTGGGACTAAACTTTGGGGTGGGAGCGCAAGGCCTTTAGTACCGGTTGGTGGCTCCAACCGGTACTAAAGGCCTCCCCCCCCCCCTTTAGTACCGGTTGGTGGCTCCAACCGGTACTAAAGGCCTTCGTTTCCCGCCGCTTGGCCTGGCGAAAATAGGCCTTTAGTACCGGTTGGAGCTACGAACCGGTACTAAAGGCCCATCCTATATATATAGCACTTACGAAAATTTCAGTTTCATCTCCCCACTTCGTCTCCAACCTCCGCCGCGCGCGCCGCTCGATCCCGTCGTCGCCGCCTGTACCGTCGTCCGTCGTCTCGCGCTGTCCCCGCCGCCGCCCGTCGTCGTCGTCGTCTCGCGCTGCCGCCCCGAACGCCGCCGCCGTCCGTCGTCATCGCCGCGGCCGTACGTCTCTCTCTCGGTCCCACACACACATACACACACATACATATACACACACATACACACACACACCGGCGCCCCCGCCCCGTACGCCGGCGACCCCGCTCGTACGTACGGGGCGGCGGCGTACGGGGCCGCACACACACACACATATACCACACAACACGCATACACACACATACACACATACGTATACACATATACGTATATATACACACACATACACACACACGCACATTTTTTTTACTTATTTTCTGTTTGTTAGAAAAGTTAATTAGATGATCGAATGTTAGATTAATGTCGAATGTTAGATGAATTAGCTAGCTAGATAGAAAAATTGTCGAACTAAAGATTAGAACTAGTTGAATAATTAATATAACTAGTTTATTTTTAGTAAGAAAATTTAGGTATATGAGATTAGAACTAGTTGAATAATTAATATAACTAGTTTATTTTTAGTAAGAAAATTTAGGTATATGAGATTAGAACTAGTTGAATAATTAATATAACTAGTTTATTTTTAGTAAGAAAATTTAGGTATATGAGATTAGAACTAGTTGAATAATTAATATAACTAGTTTATTTTTAATAAGAAAATTTAGGTATATGAGATTAGAACTAGTTGAATAATTAATATAACTAGTTTATTTTTAGTAAGAAAATTTAGGTATATGAGATTTGATGATCTAATTAAAATATTATTTGTTAATGAGTTTTTCTATTTATTTAATTTTTTATATATTTTGAGTTTATATAAATGTTAGATTAATGTCGAATGTTAGATGAATTAGATAGAAAAGTTAAATATGTAGTAATGTCAATTGAATATATAGTTAGATATATTAATGTCAAATGTTACATGAATTTATATTTGGCTAGATATAGGTGTTTAATGTTTCACCTATATGAACATAGGAAATGACATCTAACGACGAAAAAGATTTTATTATGTGCGAACACTGTGAAGACCAGCGCGGCTTGTGCGACCAAAATTTCCTTGTTGATGGTAGGCGCTTCAGCATCAAGCTGGATGAGACATTCGAAGTTGATACAGTAAGTCACTTTGTCAATTATTATTTGAATGCAAAACTTATGCTTCATTTGCTTCAACTTATAATTTTAAATTTTCACTATTCTATTAGCGCATCCCCTGCCATGCAAGAATTTTTGTCTTGGATAAGATAGGTTTTAGTGCTATAGATGATATGGAGGTAAAGAGAGTTTACTTGAAGACGGAGCATGGGTATACTTTCAACGTCAAATTATATAATGGAGACACATACACCCATTTTGAATGCAAAACTTGGCAGGCACTATGCAAGGCTTATGCATTTGAGCCTGATATGGTTATCACCTTTGATATTCGTTCGGAAAATGATACTAAAGGTAATATAGACATCTGGGTCGATGTGCAAACGCCTCTAGTTCTACCATTTGGTGAGTTTTTCTCAACCATGCATGCATATGTTTATGTCTTTGATACAGTTTATTCAAAAATAGTTGACAACTAATTTGTATTGTCAGCTTATTTCGGTTCAAGCAAACATGTCCGGCGCTTGGTAGACAGGACCTACTACTGCCCCGGGGCTCAACTAAACTGCGAGGAAATAAGTCATTATGTTTCATGGCTTGAGGATCTTAATACTGTCAAAACAAATTTTTTTTCCTAAACTTAAAAATGTTAGTACTCAAAACGTGCGACCAATGGTGATCGTATTGAACTACGGTCACATCTATAATCAAAAGATAGTAAGATTTTAAATATTTGTCCTTAATTGGTGCATCTTTTGCATACATTATTTTTGAAGCTAAACTTTCATTGCTTAGTATATTAATTACTATACGATGTTGTTCAACAGGGACTTCCGATAACAGTTGTGCCTCAGTGGATCAAGACAAAAGGTCGCATGTCAATGGTTAGCTTACGACCAAGATTTCCTACATTGCACATGAGTGCATTCAGGATTTCTGAAAGCGAAGAATGCTTAATAGTGAAAGATTGGAGCAAAATTGTTAACGATCGCAGAGAAGTACTAGGGGGCAATAAGGAGAAGCGCAACCCTGTTGGGGAACGTAGTAATTTCAAAAAAATTCCTACGCACACGCAAGATCATGGTGATGCATAGCAACGAGAGGGGAGAGTGTTGTCTACGTACCAACGCAGACCGACTGCGGAAGCGATCACACAACGTAGAGGAAGTAGTCGTACGTCTTCTTCCCGATCCGACCGATCCAAGCACCGTTACTCCGGCACCTCCGAGTTCTTAGCACACGTTCAGCTCGATGACGATCCTCGGGCTCCGATCTAGCAAAGCATCGAGGAAGAGTTCCGTCAGCACGACGGCGTGGTGACGATCTTGATGTACTACCGACGTAGGGCTTCGCCTAAGCACTACAACGATATGATCGAGGTGGAATTTGGTGGCAGGGGACACCGCACACGGCTAAGGAACGATCTCAAGGATCAACTTGTGTGTCTTGGGGTGTCCCCTGCCCCCGTATATAAAGGATGGAGGGGGGGAGGCTGGCCGGCCAAAGGAGGGAGGCGCAGGAGGAGTCCTACTCCTACCGGGAGTAGGACTCCCCCCTCCAATCCTAGCCCAATTAGGATTTCCAAGTGGGAAAGGGAGAGAGGGGGGCCGGCCACCTTCTCCTAGTCCTAATAGGACTAGAGAGAGGGGGGAGGCGCGCAGCCCTATGTGGGCAGCCCTTTCACCTTTCCACTAAGGCCCATGTTGGCCCATTTGGCTCCCGGGGGGTTCCGGTAACCCTCCCGGTAATCCGGTAAAATCCCGATTTCACCCGGAACACTTCCGATGTCCAAACATAGGCTTCCAATATATCAATCTTTTTGTCTCGACCATTTCGAGACTCCTCATCATGTCCGTGATCACATCCGGGACTCCGAACTACCTTCGGTACATCAAAATGCATAAACTCATAATAACTGTCATCGTAACGTTAAGCGTGCGGACCCTACGGTTCGAGAACAATGTAGACATGACCGAGACACGTCTCCGGTCAATAACCAATAGCGGGACCTGGATGCCCATATTGGCTCCTACATATTCTACGAAGATCTTTATCGGTCAGACCGCATAACAACATACGTTGTTCCCTTTGTCATCGGTATGTTACTTGCCCGAGATTCGATCGTCGGTATCCAATACCTAGTTCAATCTCGTTACTGGCAAGTCTCTTTACTCGTTCCGTAATACATCATCTCATAACTAACATCTTAGTTATTATGCTTGCAAGGCTTATGTGATGTGTATTACCGAGAGGGCCCAGAGATACCTCTCCGACAATCGGAGTGACAAACCCTAATCTCGAAATACGCCAACCCAACATCCACCATTGGAGACACCTGTAGTACTCCTTTATAATCACCCAGTTACGTTGTGACGTTTGGTAGTACCCAAAGTGTTCCTCCGGTGAACGGGAGTTGCATAATCTCATAGTTATAGGAACATGTATAAGTCATGAAGAAAGCAATAGCAACATACTAAACGATCGGGTGCTAAGCTAATGGAATGGGTCATGTCAATCAGATCATTCAACTAATGATGTGACCTCGTTAATCAAATAACAACTCTTTGTTCATGGTTAGGAAACATAATCATCTTTGATTAACGAGCTAGTCAAGTAGAGGCATACTAGTGACACTCTGTTTGTCTATGTTTCACACATGTATTATGTTTCCGGTTAATACAATTCTAGCATGAATAATAAACATTTATCATGATATAAGGAAATAAATAATAACTTTATTATTGCCTCTAGGGCATATTTCCTTCAAACCCAAGATTAGGAGACAGATTCATCTGCATGCTCCAGTATGATGAATCAGGAGAGATGTTCTATGCTATTCTACCTGAGAGGGAGCAGCAGGATCAGTAGCTACTAGTTCATGCTCTTAATTAGTACTTGTCTCATATCCGTGTCCTGAACTTCGATGTTGGTGATGATTATGTTGAACTTGATGATATCTTTGCTTCTGTTATAAAGTGAATGTTTCCTCTTTAAGCTAGTCAGCGTTGATGATGATTAGATAGCTAGCGGTAATGACTATGATGATTAAATAGTGGTAATTAGACGACTACGATGATTTTTAGCTAGCTAGAGTTCATTTATTTATTAATATGCGATGATGATGATGACGACGACGACGACTACAACTCATTATAACGTAAAACAATCCTAAATTAAATTGATAACACAAATTTAATTGAAAAATACAAAATAAAACAAAAACCCACAACCATTTAGTACCGGTTGGTGTTACCAACCGGTACTAAAGGGCTCCCGGCCCCCGGAGCTGGCTCGTACCACGTGGTTCCTCTTTAGCACTGGTTCGTGCTGAACCGGTACTAGGGGGGGGGGGGGCTTTAGTGCCGCAACTTTAGTGCCGGTTTCTGAACCGGCACTAAAGGGCCTTACAAACCGGTGCTATTGCCCGGTTCTGCACCAGTGTGCGACCTTGATCTCGCGTTCTTGTTGGAATTTGCCTCACCTGATTTATGCTGGCTGGGCACGATCGAGAAGATACCAAAAAAAAAAAAGATACCAGTGCCTGCAGTTTCATCAGGACTTTGTTAAACATTACCCAGCTATTCTCAGTCTGTCAAGGATGCACAAGACCACAGTACTTGTGTCTGCGAAGAACTTTAGACGTGATGGATCCCGTATTCGCAAGGAACCAGTCAAATGATTATGCGGTGTGTGTGAGAAAGTCACAAGAGAATCTCCATGGTAAGCGAATTGAGCAAAGACGTACGTACTCTGGTTGGAGCCTAGCTTCTGGCTTTGAAGAATGCCGGGACATGGTTAACTTGGAAACTTTCCTACCTTGCACTTGACCGTGGCAATGCATGATTAGTTTGTGACAGGGATGGGGCGTGAGTGGGTTGTTGGATGTTTACTCCTGAATGTTGACTTAGCCCACTAGCATTCAATTCATGCCGGCACGGCTTAGCGAGTCATTGACGATTTCTGAGAGCCCCAAACCGCTCACCCTTGTGACCATCTTGTTCCTCATCCCCAGCGACCCCGCTATCTTCCGGGCGATCTCATCCTCTCCACCAGCGGTGCAGTTTCATCAGGTGCGACCTCGACCTTGTGTTCTTGTTTCTACTCTTCTGCAGAGCTGTCCTGAACATCTGGATCTGCACCCTTTTTTTTTTATTTGGATCCCTTTTGTATTTCAAAGCAGTGAAGAAGTCAAAAGCTCATCTTTACAATACCCACATCAGCTTCTTGCTGGCTTATCATTAAGCGCGGAACTAATTAACTGCTGCTGTTGCTTCTTAATTTCAGCTTTGTACCTACCTACTCGAGCAGTCCAGCACCATGCACCATGCGACTCTCTTCCTCTTCATACTTGTAGCTGCACCACCCTTTCTCTCCACGGTGAAGACCTTGAACTATCCAAATACAACAACCAAACTCTCGACAGTGTGGATCAATGACGCAACTGACGGTGCACTCGACATGCGCCCCATTCTCATCAGTTCACAACAAGATCCCTCGCGCGGTGGAGGCGCCTTTGCCGCAGGATTCTTATGTGTCTCCACCCCTACATGCAACATGTCCCTTTTTGGCGTCTTCATTGTCACTAAAGAATATGGCTCATGGACCAGCAGCACCTATCCTGCGGCGACGGTTTGGTCGGCCGGCCAACCGAGCTCGCCCTGTCAGGATGAATGCCACCCTTGAGCTTACCTCCAACGGAAACTTGGTCCTCATGGATGCTGATGGTAGCCACATCTGGTCAAGCAACAGCTCGGGCCGGTCTGTAACCGGCATGGTGATCAATGAGTTCGGCAATCTGGCGTTAGTTGATCAGAGAAGTGCAACAGTGTGGCAGTCATTTGATCATCCTACCGACACATTGGTCCATGGGCAGTCACTTGTGGAAGGTATGAAGCTCACAGCAAGTACCTCTGTAACAAATACGACCGAGAATCAGCTCTATATCACCGTACTCCCACATGGACTATATGCTTATGTTGAAGCTACACCACCACAACTCTATTTTTCATTCTATTACTCGGTGGCCGATCACAGGAGACAAAATGATTTAACGAGGGTTACATTCATGAACAGAAGCCTCACAATCTTTGTGCGATCAGATAGGTACGGTGGTATCTCATTGCCAGCAACCAAATCCAACCAATACATGAGACTAGAGTCAGATGGACACTTGAGGTTGTACGACTGGGCTAATGGATCAATTTTGTATGAAGTAATGCAAATAAATGATTGTGATTACCCAACAGTTTGTGGGGAGTACGGCATATGTATCGAGAGCCAATGTGTTTGTCCATATGAGAACTCTTTCTTCAAGCCGGTGGACGAACGACAACCCAATCTTGGTTGCACACCATTAACTCCAATCTCTTGTCAAGAAAAACAACGGCATCGGCTATTGACCCTTTCCTCCATTTATTACTTTGATAAGAACTACACAGTAGTGAATGCCAAAAGCCTCGCTCAGTGTAAGAAAGCCTGCTTGAAGAACTGCTCTTGCAGGGCCGTTATCTTCAGTTATTACCACAACGATTCATATGGAGAATGTATGTGGGTGACAAAGGTCTTCTCGTTGCAATCAATGCAGCCTGGTGATGATGATGTCTACAGCTCCACTGCTTACCTCAAGGTGCAGATTGATAAAAACAAAAATAATGTGATGTTAGGTGCTACACTTGGAGGTATTGGTGCTCTTCTACTGCTTGCCATTGTTGTCGGTTTTTATCTAAAGAGGAGGAAAAAATATGAAGAGAAAGATGATTTTGATTTTGATCAATTACCTGGCATGCCGACGAGGTTTTCATTTGAAAAGATGATCGAATGCACCGAAGGGTTCATTAAGAAGCTCGGAGAAGGTGGGTTTGGGATGGTTTTTGAAGGGAAATTGGGTGAAGATACAGTTGCGGTGAACGTCTGGAGGTGCTAGGCAAGGAAACAAGGAATTTTTGGCTGAGGTCGAGACTATTGGCAGGATTGAACACATCAATCTAGTCAGGCTAATTGGCTTTTGTGCAGAGAAGTCTGAGAGGCTTCTGGTATATGAATATATGTCAAGAGGGCCACTTGATAGGTGGATCTATTATCGCCATAACAACGCCCCTCTTGATTGGTGCACTCGGTGTAGGATCATTCTTGATATCGCTAAGGGCCTATGTTATCTTCATGAGGAGTGTAGGCAAAAACTTGCTCATTTGGATATCAAACCACAAAATATTCTCTTGGATGAGAGCTTTAATGCCGAAGTTGCTGATTTTGGACTATGCAAGCTAATAGATAGGGATCAGAGTAAAGTAGTAACTATGATGAGAGGAACACCAGGATATTTGGCACCTGAATGGTTAACATCGAGGATCACTGAAAAAGTTGATGTCTACAGCTTTGGAGTTGTTATCATGGAAATAGTAAGTGGAAGGAAAAATATTGACACCTCTGAACCTGAGGAGAATGTTCAACTCATAAAATTGCTACGAGAAAAGGCTACAGACAATCAAATGATTGATCTGGTTGACAAGCACAGTGATGATATGGTCTCACACCAGGATGAAGTTATTAAAATGATGAAGCTTGCAATATGGTGCCTGCAACATGACAGCATTCGAAGGCCTTCGATGTCAGTCGTGATCAAAGCATTGGAAGGTGCGATTATCATAGAAACTTTTGATGCCAATTCAATAATGCATGTTCAAGATAATCCATCAAGATATTCAGTTACATCTCAGACAACAATGCTATCTGGCCCAAGGTGAAATAGGTGGCTAATAGGCAGAAAAAGTAAGGCATTCGGTTTGGCTTTTGTATCCTATCATATTTGTAATTTGGAAGTATGTTTGAAATGGCACCAAGAATTTTCCAACCAACTATATATATGCTTGATTGTTCAATGAAATTGTACCGCATGGTCTTTACCTTTATATAGCTGAAAACGAGCTAATTGTACGTGAACCATTTGGAACTCTCTACATTACGACACTTGTTTACTGAATGTAGTGCGTCCCTTACAGGCATGAGGATAAACAGACACTCCCTTGACTTGGACAATGTATAAATCACAATAAATCATAGATGTAATCAAGCAGTTGAGGCCATGGTTTTAAATAGCACGCTATAGCACACTATGGTGTTTAGAAGAGGTCCTGCGCTAAGTGACTTTGATCCAAACATATGAACAAACATTTTAAATATCGCGCTATAGCATCACTATAACATGATATAGCGTTTAGAAGAGGTCCGCCACAAGAGGCATAGACCGCTATTTGAAACTATGGTTGAGGCATCGCTTGACAATGACTGAATTTGTAATGGAAGACCGAAGGGCCAATTGGATTTTGGATTTCGGCTCTAACAAAGAAAATTACAAAATGGTCCCTTATGGGGGTTCAAGTGCTTCAGATGTAACTAATTGATCCCAGATCGTCACATATGCTGACTTTTATGAAAATTGTTGGCTTGTTAAAACACTTAAAATACATGGCTAGATTGAACAGATGCCAAGGAACGCTCACATCACATAACAAACAGCACATTTGATTCTCCTCATCGATCGAAATCAAACAATAGTCTAACATTTGACCCATAGTTCCAAATAGTGGGCATGCCTCTTAGCGGCGGACCACTTCTACATGCTATATAATGTTATTTCCACCTATGCCGACCGTATTTCTCAAAAAAAAAACCTATGCCGACGGTTTAGTTCGACTTGCCGATGGCGCCCTCAGCTGCCGTCTCGCCTTTCTTTGCCGAAGGTGAATCTATACCAGCGACTACGGCCGTCAGCATAGAGGATAATTCCGATAGTGATGCTACAACACACTATTTAAAATGTTTGTTCATGTGTTTGTATGAGACCTCTTGTAAACACTATAGTGTCCTCACTGTGGCAGAGCTATTGGGTGCTATTGACTTGAATTACAAGATGTTTTTTTTTGTATATATGCAAAGATACAAAGTTTTTATCGATATGCTGCAGAAAACTGCAAATACATTGAAATACTTTTGCTATACCGTGTGAAGACGGCAGGATCCATCGCAGCACGTGCTCTGGAGTTTTCACGGTTGGAGTCTTCTTATATCGCGTATTATAATTCAACATGATGATGCATAATCTTCTTTTATGACAGAAATTGTATAAAAAGTGCTGCAATACTTCAGTTTACACGAAACAATTCACTGATACAGTACAAGTGCTGCAGATCAAACGGCCTTTTTGCAGGTTTCAGCTTCAGGGGTGAGAGTGAGAAGAAAGTATATATGTCATAGATGGATATATCCAGACATTGATCAACACGTTAGGAGCTATGGAATACGACAAGCTCGCCTCGGAGCGAGGCATGGACAACTTGGCTAGCTACTCATTCGGTGATCAACTTACTGCAACATATCCATTACACCCCACCATGTCGCCTTTGAAAACGGCTACTTTTTAGATTTCTGAGGTTTGAAGATGTTGCCCTTGTAGTATTTCAGTTCGGCGATGCTCTCTTTGATATCGTCCATCGCCCTGTGGCTTTTTCCTTTCCTAGGAGTTTGCTTCCTTTCTGCGAATGATGGTGACAAAGAAACACACGGTTAGATCCCGGCCAGTAGTTTACACCCAGAAAGGCCTCAGAGTTAAACTCATCCTACTCGAGAATGTAAACATATGTTAGCACAAGGCTAATGAGTCAACAATGACTACAACACTACTACAATAGCTTGCTCCAAAATCCTGGCTATAATTTATTCGAATTTTTTTTTGTTCCATATTTCCATACAAACTCTCAATGTACAACATACTGGTGCTTGAATATAGCAGGAACATCAAGAATACAAGGCATTGCTTAACTGCTGAAATTGTGTATATTGCTTATCCACGGCAATCGTTTAATTATTTTACTCTTCATCAACAAGAATCAGAAATTACTCATATCATTTCAAACAGATGTAGCAGTTGAGGGACCACGATTGAAACAAGTGCAAATAGCAAATGGATCGATGGATAGACAGGAATAAATTGACAACAAGCAAGCATAATAATAATAAAAATCAGCATTCTACAAATTTAGTTTACCTTTAGGGTACCACCGTGTGCACAAAGCCATGATACTGCTCACATCAACAATCACGTGAGAGAAGATGGCTGCAAGCCGTGGCATATACTTCTGCTTAGGAAAAAAGTAGCAAATGTATTATTAATCATCCACCAAAAGCTAAAGGAATACATCGTGTTTACACTGGAAAAAAGATGTTCTTGCGAAGGAAAAATTAACACATTGCATATGTAACAAGGAATAAACAAATTATTTTGGCACGACGATAAATGCGGAGACATGGATATCAGTGTAGCAAACTATTATCGAGCACTGTCCCAAATAAGGCAGTTTGATCTAATACCATATAGTTCACAACTATATTTTTCTATTGACTTAATGAGCTGATCTATGACAAGCCAAATAAATAACACAAGAAAATCAACTAAATTTATTTTCTGAATTGAATTAGACCATTATCGAAGCAATTTTGAATGAGCCTTTTTCACCCTGAGGGCAAGGAAGGCCTCCCCGCATTTGGAAAAACCAAACCGAATTACTTGGATTTTCAAGTTTTGAAATGAGAATATTGACCAAACAATCCTGAGATTGCTGACTTTTTTTACTTACTCAAACGAAAAGCACAAGCTTGAATTAAAAAAAAAAGGATGGAAATTTAGTTGACAAGAAATATAAGTCAGTATCGACAGGTGTTCTTTTTACTGAAACTGTTAATCCTGCTGGAGGATAAAAAAATTGTAACAGTGACCAGTCTTGCGTTCATGGAAAACAAATGTCTTTCCTTAAACCTAGCTATACGACTATTCTTATCTGTGTGACAGTATATCAATCCTAATTACAGCATGTCAATCCTAAAAGACATTCTTTACTGACCTTCAGAAATAGTAAATCTACGTAAACTGAATTCCCAGCTATTGATGGAGTGTCTGAACCTACATGCTTCATGAGGAAGTCTAACACCTGCAAATAGGCCAATAGAAACTTCTATTAGAAACCTTTGGCTATTTTATTTTTGTAGCAAGGCATCATATGTACTGTTTTACAGTGCATAAATGATTAAAAACTGTATGACATATCATTCTTAGATGTGCAAGGAACTGCTGTAGCAAGTGGTAAAGCAGAAGCCTTATTCAGAGAAACTTAAGAGCTTGAGATGTGAGAACTACAATAACATTCACAGATATACTGATATAGATCATGCTGTAACATGCAAACTTGCAAAACTTGGTGTAGCTTGAATAGTGACTAGTATGCTATTCAAACCATACCAATCTGTTTGTTACTTTTCCTTTGCACAGGATGTATTTGGTCATATTTTTGCAAGAAATCTTGCAAGCATACATTTTGGAGTGGAAAAATGCATTTTGGATATAGGTGAATCGCCACCTATGTGGAGATAAGAGTTTTTGCAACATATGCATTTTTTTTTTGCTAAATGGGGAGGTTTGGGATTGCAGCATTTGTATGTTAGATATATGTATGTGACATCTCACAAGTAACAACTGCAGTGTTACAAAATTGAAAGGTACAACAAGTTCACAATTTTGGGGCATCCACTGGTAATTTCCTAAACAAAAATTAGAATGGCAATTGGCAATTCAAGATTTTACAGAAAAATATTTAAAATCAAGAAAGAAAACAATCTATAATGATCAACTCAAATCATGTCAGAACTGTCGGAGTTTTTTTTATATATTGATAAATAAGAAAGAAAACAATCTATAATGATCAACTCAAATCATGTCAGAACTGTCGGTTCTCATGATAATGCCATGGTGTAAGAAGGCAAGTATGTAATGAGTTAAAAGAGCACATGAAAATGAAGTTATGCAAACTGTAGAATTTTTGAATAGCAAATAGCACTCCAAGAGAGTTCTAAAGTAGCAAGAGGTTCAAGTGCAACAGATAGATAAATGAATAAGATTAAGGAATCAGTTGTGGATACTGTAACTTCATTACCATGTTTGCAATCAAATATTCAGAAAAATGTGATGATAACCATAAAAATCAGACAACATACTTGTTTCTCCGCGTCACCCTCAGAAATCTCACTCTGCAGTACCCTCTCTGTCAATCCTAAATAAGTTCAGGTCATCAGATTTATATTCAGACAACAACACCCAATAAGAAATGTTATTTGGAAAATAAAGATTATTTACCACTAGATGCATGATGGGTTTTACACCATTCATTCATATTATCTAAGCAAGCTTTGCTCTGACTTATAACCAAGTTAGGACCCTGCAAAATGACAACGATGTTGAACTTCCCGATGAGATGATGACAGACAAGTTATTCTACACTGAGATGAAGCACTATTTGAGCTTATTGACATGATAAGTAGAAAACTAGTGTACTGATTTTGACATTAAATATTTGTGCTATTACAGATATTATATTGCACATGGATCATCAGCACTCCATTGCCATAAACTTCTTATTCAGTTGAGCAAAGGGTGGGTTTGGACTTGTATTGTGGAACAGAGGGAGTACTGTCTAGATTGGCCAGATAAGATTTTTTTTTTTCCAAACTGCAGTTTATGTAACGCAGCTGCGAGGAACAGAATTAGTAAAAAAATTAATCTACAGAAAACCAGAGTAATTCACGGGTGTTCTCGAATATTCCTGTAAGCAGCACTAGTTACAAGAACACCATGATATTGTACACGATCTATGTAGAACGAACTAAAGGTATATGATTTCAACAGCCACCTCTATTTGTTTTGTAAGTTTACCATCTGTTACAATGCAAGCTATCTCCAATATCCGATCTTTCGAAATATCCAAACCTACACAATCCAGTATGAGTGTGCCAGTTAGTCATGATTTTATGCATAAGATAAAGGTAACAAAAAAAGGAATAAATTCCAAATCTAAATTTGATTTGCCTATCCATTGAAAATATCTTTCGAAGTTATAAAATTGAATAAATTCACAGCAGTAGCAATTATCATCAGATCAGAGATCAAGGTATTTAGCAATCATCATCAAACTTCCAGGATAAGAAATACCCTTCGATGTTTCAGACCAACGCAACAAGCTGTTCGGGGCATTGGAGATAAATAATCCGTGGTTTTTTACTTTGTTCAGTTGGATCCCAGATTATAGTTCGGTTAACTAAAGTCGTGTATCAGTAATTTGAAATATGTTTGTTTCACCATGAGCCAGCTAGTTCGACCATTGACTACAAATTAAACCAGATGTCACTCCATTTTTAGCCACTAGAAGAAAGTAGAGAACCCTTCCCAAAATAAAAGAATGAGAAGCTAAGAACTAGCTATGCTAGCCAATGGATTGCATCCGAGTAAAGATAATCTACCAGAAGACACTGATATATTTCAGAAGGCCTCCAGAACTACTCTATGACTTCATACCCTTCCATTGTCAGTATTACAATTCGAACTTTACTTCCTACTGGGCTACTGGCTACCACACATTTCCCCTCATTAGCAGGTTACAAATAATTGGGTCTGTGGTTTGTAAGTGGTCATGTCACAAATTTACATCATCAGCACTCTGAACTATTATTTCATAGGTGCAAATTTTTAATAGTCGCAAACATACAAAAGTCTGAGCAGAAAATTAATTATTCTGAGGCAGAATAAAACAACACAAATTGTTACGAATAAACAAGTAAATGAAAGTACAACATCAAAAATAAATTCTCCGATGTACTAATAACATAAAACAAGTTGTGGTAACTGAATAATTTACCAGTCATTTCCAGGTCTATCCACACTAAAGGCATCCTGTAACCACCAGATGATGATGCAAGAGTTCCTCCATTATTGCTTACAACAGTTGTGTCATTTTGCACACCTTTATCTGCATAATAAATACAGTTTACAACCCCATTAGTGACTATGGTGAGTAGTCACATAAATATTATAGAACATTAACATGTATATCCCTGTCCCCATCAAAGGGTTTGTCAGGTAGCCATATGCACCCTGAAGACAAAATATAAAGAAAGGGGAAAACCACATTTGACAGACTGAAAATGTGATCAGTATGCTGGTGAATGTTAAGCTTCATGCACTAGCCAACGCAACCAAAAGTCCAAACTGATGGAAAGGGCTAGGCAATTCACATATACACTTCAACAGCTTCAGCAAAAATGTCACACTACAATCTAGTTAAAACTATTTTCAGAGAATTGTAGCGGAGGCCCCAACAACGAACGGAGGCAAAATTGATACATTGTACTGAACAGTGGCAGTATGACATGTTGCGGCAATGGCAACTCTCACCGAGTCCCCGGTCATGACGGTAGTTACCTAATTTGTTCCAATTTAGTTTCAGAGCCAACTGCTGCTCCGGCCTCAATGAGCAGCAGGCAGCAGCTGGGCTTTTAATCATGCTATGCTTTACCCATGACAACGGCATACCCAGGTACCATCCAAAATGAGCCACCATACAAAATGTGACATGACGGCCCAAGCAAGCATGGATAAATTATAAAACAAAAATACAATACATCTCATCTCATCTTTACAGAATAACCACTCCAGGAAATTAAACAGTGAATGGCCATAAAACAGAACGTCAATTGAGCCCAGGGAGGTATTATCACATCATAAGGCAGTTATGTTCTTGGCAATAGTAGGTAAGCATTAATCTGTTTAATACGGGTAAAAACAGGCCCAGTGAACCAAGGTAAACTACAAAGGAAGTAGCTGCTTCAACTGAAAATTGCAGGGATAATAATGAGTTACGCAATCGATTCTCCATGCAAAAATACAGGGGAACAGTAATCCATCTAGTGTAATCTAATATTTTGGAAGCTACATCCCAGAAGAAATGGGGTACCAACCAGGTTTGCAGGCAGCAGTTTCTTCTATACTGGTAGAAGATGTTTGTGTTACTTCTCTATCTCTATCATTCCCTCCATCATCTTCGCCATCAAGATTAAGAAGCGAGAACATGTTCTCAGGCTTACTCATTTTTCCAATTTCCTTCTGTCTAGTATAATCCAAGCACCTATTCCTGTATCAGCCAAGCACCCAACTCCTCGATTAAAAATGAGCCTCTGTATAGCAAATAAATATACGGGGACGGTAACATAATAATATTCACTGTAATCCAACCAAGCAGAGCTAGTGTGCACCGAACGAAAAGGTTAACAGGATCGATGAAAGAGAAAGCTGATCATCTGCACCATTAGTTTTAACCCAAGCCAGAGAGAACCGACCTCGATGTCTGTTTACCCTATCCCCCAAATTGAAGGAACGAACCTTGTGCGCGGGCGCCGATGGAGGTCCGCCGGAGAACGAGGGCGAAGGTGGCGCGGCTGGGGCAGGAGGAGATACCGGTGGAGGCTGCCCGGAGGGGGTGCGGACGAGCCGCCGGCTGCTGCGGCTGGGGCACGGGGAAACGCGCGCCGGCCGGAGGGGACGCCGGGGGAGGGGGAGGAGGACCGGGGCGTCGGGCTCGGGCAGAGGAGCGCGAGGGCTACCCGGGCCGCGCCTGCGAAGCCGAGGCGGCGGCGGCGGCGGCGGCGGCGGCGGGGGAGAGGATCCGAGGAGGGGATGGGACTTGGAGCGAGAGGGGTCGGCCGAGCGAAACTTTTTCTTTTCTTTCTTTCTAGAAAAAAAGATAACATATTTTTTGGTACTTCTTTTTTACACGTTTTTAGTAAAACCAACCTTCACACGTTTTCAAGTCCTTGAATTTAAATTCCAATCCGATAATAATAAATCAAATGACGCATGTAGGATCAAAATCCTCTAAAAATTCCATAAAGTCCCCTTTTTTAACCCAGTGCAGTCAAAATCGCTCACATACATGAGCATACACTCACCCTTATCCTATGAACACATCTAAAAACTGAGCCGGCACTTCATCTTAAGATTGACGGAAACGTCTTCTTCCACTTAAGGCACATCGCCGGAAGGCGTAGAATAAATCTAGGAATATGTGAGCACCAATGTAGTCGGGGACTTGAACTCTGATGAGCTTGCGATACCACTGTTCTTCTAACCATCCAACCACAGATTGATTCGCTCCATAAAGTTCCATTGGAGCCAAAGAATCCCTAGTTTTCTTGTTGTGTATATAGTGGGTCATGTTTTAGGTCCGACTAGGTTTACAAGAAAAATTGTCAACAATTCATTATGATTATGCAACAACCATTAGAGACGGTGATGTTTGGTAGTGGAGAAGGTTGGGTTTCAAAGAGTTTCTCTTTTATTGACGGTCGGCACACCCTAGGGCACATGTCACTGGTAACTTGTCAATACGAATGACGTTTGCTAGACTGTGAACATCAGTGGTAATCCATTACTGGTGATGTGCGATGAACCTCGCATCATAGGTATGACACAGATTATACGGCCAGTTGCGCACGCCACTTCCACACCACTGGCAAGGCTCGACACAAAGAACAATCTAGAGTGGCGCCCTACCCAATAATTATCTTCCCATTTTCATTCTTATCCATTCTGCCTCGATCCCCAAACCCTAAAGGCACCACCCTTATTCTATGTAACGATCATCAAGCCAATGATTTTCTTGTCACGCGCGCTCCTTTTGGACCGGTGTCTGGCATTCGTCTTCGATGGTTCGGCTCCTTGTCATCTCAGTGGAGACTTGTGTGATCTCATATTAGGCGAGATCAATAAGATTGATCTTTTTGGAAAAAAAAATACATGTCCAAACACTTTCAAAAAAAAACTTATACACATCAATATTTGATGTATAATCTCAAAAAGTTAGTTCCTAATTAAACCTACATCAATAGAAACAAAAAATATATAATTGGACGTGAATAGTGTCAAAGCTGCCACTATTCACATTTGAATTTGTCATATTTGAATCTCTAATTGTACATCGAGTTTTGAGCTGATTTTTTTCAGAGTTGTAGACATACACCCTAGGAATGTCGTCGAATAATTTTAGATTTTTTTATATGTACAGTTACTTTGGTATAGTCACAAAGGTAACTGTTGAATCGGCACTAGTTACGAAAGGGGAAATAGCTCAGGTGGTTATTAGAGTATATTGTCGAATAATTTTAGATTTTTTCATTATTTGATGGTGATGATCCTACATTCAATCAAACAGATTGAAAATTTCAACCAATGGTGCGCTGATCTTCTCCTCCTGCCTCCTAAGCTCTGCCACAAAATTAAAAGGAGAAACAGCTACACGAATTTAGTTTGAGTAGGGTGTTCTTTGCTGGTGTGTTAGGAGAAGACAGCTTACCATTTTCAGAGTTGGGACCTCCGTGTTCGCAGCTTCGCCTCCACTGAGGCTTGCTTCCTGTTTTCCTTCTCCCAAAGAAGAGGATAGAGGAGGAGTGGAGGACACCATCTGAATCATTGCATTTGTGTCACCTATTCTCTACTCTGCAATGCATAGGTTAATGTAACATCCACGATGCGGTTATATCTCCCACGTGTCGGAGCACAACTTAGAGGCATAACTGCATAGTAAGCATGTCGCAAGAGGGGTAATCTTTACACATCCCAAGTACTGAATAAGTTAGAGATAAAGAGTTGGCTTACAATTGCCACTTCACACAATACATAAAAATATAGCATTACATCATCCAGAATACAATCAAGGTCCGACTATGGAACCAAAATAAAGACAACCCCAAATGCATAAGATCCCCGATCGCCCCAACTGGGCTCCACTACTGATCGTCTGGAAAAGAAACATAGTAACGTCCTGAATCCTCGTCGAACTCCCACTTGAGTTCGGTTGCATCCCCTGAAATGGCATCATCGGCACCTGCATCTGGTTTTGGAAGTAATCTGTATGTCACGGGGAATCAATAAACTCACACCCTCGCGATCAAGACTATTTAAGCTTAAGGTAGGGAAAAGGGGGGTAGTGAGGTGGAGCTGCAGCAAGCACTAGCATATATGGTGGCTATCTTACGCAAATGAGAGCGAGAAGAGAAGCAAGATATGATCGATAAGCTATCATGATCAAGAAGCAATCCTGAACTACTTACGTTCAAGCATAACACGAGACCGTGTTCTTTTCCCGGACTCCGCCGAAAAGAGACCATCACGGCTACACACGCTGTTGATTCATTTTAGTTAAGTTAAGTGTCAGGTTTTCTACAACCGCATATTAACAAATTCCCATCTGCCCATAACCGCGGGCACGGCTTTCGAAAGTTCAAATCCCTACAGGGGTGTCCCAACTTAGCCCATCACAAGCTCTCACGGTCAACGAAGGATATTCCTTCTCCCAGGACGACCCGATCAGACTCGGAGTCCCGGTTACAAGACATCTCGACAATGGTAAAACAAGACCAGCAAAGCCGCCCGATGTGCCGACAAATCCCAATAGGAGTCACACGTATCTCGTTCTCAGGGCACACCGGATAGGTCAAGCTATGAGTAAAACCAACCCTCGAGTTGCCCCGAGGTGGCCTCGCAGGCTGCCCGTTTCGGACCAACACTCAGAGGAGCACTGGGCCGGGGGGGGGTTTAAATAAAGATGACCCTCAGGCTCGTGAAAACCCAAGGGAAGGTTATAGGTTGTTAGGCAAATGTAAAACAAAGGTTGGGCCTTGCCGGAGGAGTTTTATTCAAGGCGAACTGTCAAGGGGTTCCCATTATAACCCAATCGTGTAACGAACACAAAATCAAGGAACATAACACTGGTATGACGGAAACTAGGGCGGCAAGAGTGGAACAAAACACCAGGCATAAGGCGGAGCCTTCCAGCCTTTACCAAGTATATAGGTGCATTAAAGTAAATAAGATATAATAATGATATCCCAACAATAATCATGTTCCAACAAGGAACAAACTCCAATCTTCACCTGCAACTAGCAACGCTATAAGAGGGGCTGAGCAAAGCGGTAACATAGCCAAACAACGGTTTGCTAGGACAAGGTGGGTTAGAGGCTTGACATGGCAATATGGGAGGCATGATAAAGCATGTGGTAGGTATCGTGGCATAGCAATAGAGCGAGCAACTAGCAAGCAAAGATAGACATGATTTCGAGGGTATGGTCATCTTGCCTACAAAGTTCTCCGAGTTGACGTAAGCTTGATCCTCGTAAGCGTACTCAACGGGTTCCTCGATCAAGAACTCGTCTCCCGGCTCTACCCAAAGCAAGAACACAAGCACAAGAACACAAGCAAAGGAAAACACAATCAACCATGATGCAATGCGCAAGCAACATGATGCAAAACATGGTATGATATGCGGGATGTAATATACAATGCATATCCGTGCTCCAGAAGTAAAATATTGAACCAGGCCTCAACTTGGCAAACCAAGAGTGCCGCTGGAAAGATGAGTTGATTTCGGTCGAAAACGATATAAAGATCACCGGAATCGGATGCACGGTTTGCAAATGGCAAGCAAGACAAGAATGGCACAATTCTGCAATTAACAGCACGATGCCATCTATATTGCAACAAGAAACTAAGCTACTGCACTTCAACATAGCAACAAAGCACATGCCAGTGATGTAATCAAGATGCTTGACAAAAGATGAACACTGAGCTACGACTAAAACACGTAATAGCAGGTTCAAACAAGCATGGCAAAAGTGCAAAAGATATCAGTATCACAGACTTAGTGAAAATACTAACATGTCAGGATTTTAACATCAGGAAGCAATGTTTAGAGCAAGATAACAACATGCTACAGGAACAGAACATAGCAAACAAAGGCATGACATGAATCTACTCAAATCATATAACAAAAGTCCCTTACTGACCATAAGCCAAAAAGGATCAGAAGATATGATGGCACTCATGTAAACATAGCAAGTTTCGTTAACAGATTCAGACTTAGCACAAAACTGGACATGGCAAAAACAGAGTTACGTAGGCATGTTTGTGAGCTCGATGCACTCATCACAAGGCATTGCATGACAAACTAAGCATACACCCAGCAAGAAGACATGATCAAGAAGCTAAATATGGCAAGAACCATCTCATAGCATGCATGGATCAACTACAACAACCTTGGCAAAATTGATTAACACGTAAACAATCTGTCAGGAACATTTTATAGCAAAAGTAGAGCAAGATCGAGTCATGCTACGGTACTCCATAAATGCAAACAAAGACATGGATGGATAGAGCATAACCATATGCTCAAATCATCCTTACTGGACATGCTCAAAAAAAGCATGGATCACTCTGTAGCAACAAGAATACATGGCATAAAAATAACAACAGGAACATGACTTAGTGAAATTCTAAGTCCATGAAATCAACAACATCACGAGAGCTACTTTGCATGCTTGTGCTAGTCACCATATTGATCATAAAAATATATGGCATACACCCCTGTAAAGATGGAATGGCATAGCCCAAAACACATGTAGAGCTCAAGTCCATAGGAGGCACACAATAATCATGACAAAAATGACAAATGCTCATAATCTGATAAGAATCAGGAACTAACATTTTATAGCACTCTTGCAACAGCATTTTAGGCATCAAGATGGACTCAAACAAGTATGGTGCAATATAACAAAATGAAGAGCACATCCTAACGAATATTTTGATATATGGCACGCCCAAAGCGGAGCTACGAGCACATAGTTATGGCATGAAGAAAAGTGCTTGAAAAAAAAGGAACTAAGGACTTAGAGAAAATTGGAGAGTCAACCTCTCACAGATCTAGGGTTCCTCGCGCGGATCCTGGGGCTCGCTAGAGAAACTTGCCGAAAAAGGACGCCGGAGAGGACACCGGTGGTCGGGGCGGCGAGATCCGGGCGGCTCCTACCCGTATCCGGCCGGAATAGGCGCCTGCGACGGCGGGGAACGGCGGGGAGCGAGGCGCGGCCGGCAACGGCGGAGCCGGCGAGGAGGCGGCGGCCGGCGTGGAGGCGAAGGCGGCGGCGCGACTCTGCGGGCGGCGCGGGGAGGCGAGGCGGCGGCGGGGCGCTCGGGCCCGGGGCGGACGGCGCGGGCCTGCCCTGGGCCAGGCGGGCCGGCGGCGGTGGGAGGGCGCAATGAGGACACGTGGCACGTGTGGATTGGGCGCGGGCGACGACGGACGTGTCCGGCGCCGGCGGACGCATCCGGTGGCGTCGGGAGGAGCTAGACTAGGGTTTTGGACCCGAAATTTCGGAGGGGTGCACATATTTATAGGTATAGGGAGCTAGGAGAGTTCAAATGGAGTGCGGTTTTCGGCCACGCGATCATGATCGAACGGCTGAGAGGATGGAGGGGGTTTGGATGGGTTTTGGGCCACTTTGGAGGAGTGTTTGGGATGCAACACACACAAGGCCTTTACGGTTCCTCGGTTAACCGTTGGAGTATCAAACGAACTCCAAATGGCACGAAACTTGACAGGCGGACTACGGGTGGTGTACCAAGGCCACTTGGCAAATCTCGGTCCACTCCGAGAATGTTTAGCACCTGCTCACGAAAAGATGCAAAAGGGGGCGCCGGAGGACATAGGAGTGCCGGATTGCAAAACGGACAACGGGGAAAATGCTCGGATGCATGAGATGAACACGTATGCAAATGCGATGCACATGATGACATGATATGAGATGCATGACATGGACAAAATGCAAAACGAAGACAAAACCCAACCATGAGGGAATATCATAACTTAGAGCCGAAATGGCAAGAGTTGGAATACAAATATGGCAAATTACATCTGAGGCGTTACAGTTAATCTAAGACAAACCTATACTTTGTCACATTACTATGTAAGATGACCATTAATATTTCTTCAGACAATCTTATTACTATGCACGCACTAATTAGTGTTAAATCTTTGATAACCTTTAATTGCAGGATATTAGTTTTAGGATAAACATTTTAGAAAACAATGTGCAAAAATTTGTGGTGAATGGCTCACACAATTGTTTATTACTACTAGCAAAAAGGCCCGTGCGTTGCAACGGGAGGAAAAAATCCTCTCATATCTCTAGCTGGGTCAGTTGGAAAAATTGTGTGTGGACAGTTGGTAGGTTATGAGATCGAACCCTCCCATCGGCAATTTTATTTTTTTACCAGCTCTCCAGACCTGGGCCACACTACGCCGCCAGGTGGGCTTCCTCCGTTGGGCCAAAACAGGTGGCAACTAATGAAACCAAATAGCGTACGTGAAATTAATTGAAGCGGAATCAAAGGAAGCGGGATGAAACCAAGAATATCACCTCCCTTTAATAGTAGGTATAGATTTGTCGCTATACATTATTTTCCAGTTTTGTGCACACCCCTTCAACAAGTATTTTGGAGCATATGTCCCACTGCAACGCGCGGGTAATTATCTAGTTCTTAGAGTTCTAAGTAGTTTGATATGACCTCTAGACACCCTTATGAGTAGTTGCTATCAATCTTGCAAAGTTTTGTTGACAAAAAATTTGTGACCCAAAAATTTCATAAAATTGTACACAAATAAATGTATCTTTTTGGAAGGTGGTCTTCGAGGAGGAGGTCCTCGAAGGCATCATCGAGCATCAGCTCGATATGACGGTCTTATGTTGAGCCAAGTGCAAACTCGATGCGGGATGCCGCTATCAAATCATGCTTATGGCCATGTAACCAGTTCATGGTTAGTGCAGGTATCAAGGAAGAATTTGAGGAGTACATTCACAACACCGAGCTTTCTCCTTTTATCGAAGATAAGTGCACCCAGCATTTCAGTATCACCCTCGTGAGTCTAGAGTTTCATTTAGCCTTTATGATCTTCCCTTTACCATGTCGTCAGACGTGTTCTGTGATGCGTGCAAAATTTTGTATTGGGGTTCGCTGGACTAACTACCAAGATCTGAGTATGAGTCGTTTTTAACTAGTCTCTATTACGGTGAGGATAGAGGAGCAACTCAAGGTAGAATAAAAAGTATTCATTTTTCATCCATCCATTACTTTGCACGCTTTAGTGGCAAATGCATCATGGACGAGCAAGATTGCAGCACACTATGTGCCCCTGACTTGAGCCTCATATACACTGCCCTGACAGGAATTAAACGTTATAGTCTTCGAGCGATTGTTGCACGTAGATTGCAACACAATGCTTCTAGTGTTTACTTTTATGGTGGAATTTACTCTTCCTTAGCTAAAAGTTGGGTGTGTCACCTTGGCCTAACGATCCTATTCTACCTATCCAGTACTTAGACTTTGAGGCCATGAAGCGCCATAAGTTTCTTAAGGGCACAATCACTAATTATACTTACAACTTGAGGTTCAATTCTCTTAAGGGCATAAGTTTCTTAAGTTCTAGAGTTAAACTTAAGAAAAAATTCCATGATGACTTATGAAAGGACTCTTTTGGAATAGCAGAGGTCTAGCAGACTTGGCTAAACAAAGATTCTTAGCAGAGACAACATTAGAGCATCACTTGGATTTTGTTGCACTTTTGGAAACTGGACGAGATAATTTCACATCCCAATTCCTTCAAACCCTCTCCAGTGGTATCGATTTTGATTGGCACATTTTACCACCTAGAGGAAGATCCGGCGGGATTTTACTAGGAGTACGGTGTGAGATGTTAGAGGTGCTTAATGTGGTGCACGGAGACTTTTCAGTTAAATTCAGGGTGAGATCAAAATTGGATGGATTCCGATGGTCGCTAGTTGTGGTATATGGGGCAGCGCAACCTGAATTTAAACTTGATTTTCTTGCCGATTTAGTGTGGATTTGTGGAGATGAAAATCTGCCACTACTAGTGGGGGGGATTTTTAATATCATCCAGAGAAGGGAAGAAAAGAATAATGACAATTTCGATGG